>NW_009647401.1:3132013-3188049 GCF_000708025.1 Charadrius vociferus | reverse complement strand
GAATAGGCTGCCCAGGGAGGTGGTGGATTCGCCATCCCTGGAGGTGTTTAAAAAAAGGGTAGATGTGGTACTTGGGGACATGGTTTAGAGGTGGTTTAGTCAGGTTAGGTTGATGGTTGGACTTGATGATCTTAAAGGTCCCTTCCAACTTTAGCAATTCTATGATTCTATGAAATGAACATTCTGACTTTGGTGAAATACTAATCCTCATGCCAGCAATATATATATATGTGCTCTACAATTTTCACTTTAGAAAGATACCTTTGAGAGGATTCGGAGTTTACTGAAAAGGTGCTGTTGCTGAAAAAATACAAATGGAGAAACAACATAATTCAGTAGAAAATATTTTTTATATTTTGAAGTTAGAGTATGAAGGGAAACTCATTTTTTTCTTTTTTATGTCGTCTTAGATTCTCAAAAGTACTAGTTTTGTATGTGGCCATTTTAGCAAGATGGTCACTTGCAGGAAAAAGCAATTCCATAAAATCTCATCTGTTTATCACTGTTGTCCAAGTCTCTCTTTTTCTCTAGCTTTTTTGAAGCAAGACAATAAATTTCTAAATAATGAAGAACTTCCTCAGGCATGTTCCGCGTTGGAAGACTGCACTTTATACTGTTTGGGAGTACAGATGATTTCGGACATATCCCTAGCAGTCCCCATTAGACAGCTTCTAAAATAGCAGCTCGTTGAATTCCATGATCTAGGCCCATTGTTTAGTCTGACACCTATCTTATTTCCTTCTTTTTTTCGTTTATTGTAAAAAGCAATCTTAGTATAGATTGAGGTGCTATCTGTCTTCCTGTGTCTCAGTTCTGACAGGTTTTTTTTTTTTACTTTTAATTACCATTATTTTTTTCTGTCCATTTGTTTTTCTTTTTTTCCTGAAAGTACAGAATATCCTCTGACAGCAGTCTGCATGCTTAGGAAGACATGCAACTTCAGAAGACCGGAAACTGCTCTCTAAGCTGCTTTTCATGTGGTGGTTAGATTTCTGTCCTGCTTATATTCCCTTTTGCCTTGTGAGCTTAATTTAGTTCTAGACATATTTGTGGCTACATTTCTTCAGCTCCAGTGCATTAAAACACTTCAACAACTTAATTTTTTATAACATGGATTTTGAATTTTGAATAGTGAAAGAACTAAACCCTCTTTCATAGAACATACAAAAAAACAGGTCTTCCCCCACCCCCCAACCCATTGAAGCTGGTTTTGTTCTTTATTTTGAAAAGTGATATGTTTGGTACAAGTTAATTAGATTGATTTCTCAAACAAAGGTGACTGGATATAGAATGAATTCTTTCAAACTTAAAAAAAATGATGTTTCAATTCCATAAGATGCTAGTGAGCTTTTGTAGATTACATAAAATAATTGTACTGGAAAAGAGGTTACAGGTTTTTGTTAAGGTTAACAAAAGTAGTTCATCTGGAATTAGTCTTTAAAAGTGTATTATCTATGAGATTTAGACTAAGCAGCAAAAGCTATATAGAGGTTGGTCTGGACCAGGCTCTCCATGCTTCACTAAACGTTTTTTAGAAATATACTATTTATCAAGTGACAATTGGATATCCTAACTTGCTGAAAATTGAGTTCAGCTATATTCTTCAACACTTGAATTCTGTAATATGAAGCTGAGATAAGTAGAGGGGTTAATTTAAGTGAGTAGTTGAAGTCTGTAATTGTGCTATGACTGAAGCCAGTTTGTGTATGTTGAGATACTGGGTTCTGTCCTGGTTACCACAGATTGGTTTTTATAATAATAATCCCAATATTGCTCAAGGATCTTCTTGTCTTGTCAGTTGAGAGCTGTGTGATGACATGCGTAGCAGTGTCTTTGTTTTTAACTGAGGGAGTGAGGGAAAAGAATTTTCAGGGCAAGATTGAGAAAATGATAATCTTTAGCAAATGTTTGTTGGTTACGTGAAGCAGGTTTACTGTTTTAAGTAAAAGGTACTCATATCTAATCCTTGATGTGTTTTCATAACCAAACTCAAATGTTACCATTTTATCCTTCAGTGCCTCTCAGTCTAAGTGTTCTGCAGCATCTGTGTTCAAATACATCAAAAATTGTATTTAATTATGTGTATTATCAACATAGTTCACCTCAAAGAGGGAAGAGTTAAGCTGCTTTGAGAATAGCCTTCCCTTAACACAAATTTTACTATTTTCTGGAAGTTGCAGTGCAGGTAAATGTGCTCTTGAGTGGACACAAGTTGCTGCAAGGTCCGCTCTCTTCATGATCTTGATCTGTTTAGTTAAGATTGGCCTTTCAAAATAATTATTTAGCATTTGAAATAACAAATTTGATCACTTAAACTGTCTCAGTTTCTTTGATTGTAATTCTTCAGTGCAGCCAGTGACCCTTTAATTCAGCTGAAACAGTTTTGTTCTCCTTTCTTGATTTTTCTTTCCTACAAAAGATATCAACATGAAGGTCCTTGGGGAAAAAGGAATCGGGAACAATGTAAGTTTGTATTGCATTCACAGTTAAGGGCATTTCTTTAAGGCCCTATCATCCCACTGAATAGCTTATCCGTTCATGCATTTTTCTGGTGTATTTGAATGAACAGCATCCTAATTTTCCTTTACAAGTGCTAATTTACTTTGGAACCATGACAACAGTGAGAGATAAGTTGTTCCCAAAGATATCTGAGGAAAAGCTATGTTCTCAGCTTTATGATGGGCATTGCTGTCCTATGTCATCCTCTAGCAGGAGGGAGTGGGGGGGTAAATTGTATTTTAGATTTCCTTTTCTTTGCAGAAAAAATATGTCCAAACCTTTTTTTCCTTTTTTTTTCCTTTTTTCCTTCGAGACAAGCAATAGTGGTCACTCATACTGTTTGAGGAAATATACTTCCCAGATCAAAGTTTATGAATTTCACCAGGTCTATGGTTCTCTCTGATTTCTGCATAGCACTCTTTGGAGTCTCCTTCTCTGGAGATATTCAAAACCTGCCTGGATGTGTTCCTGTCCAACCTGCTGTAGGTGAACCTGCTTTGGCAGGGGGATTGGACTAGACGATCTCCGAAGCTCCCTTCCAATCCCTACCATTCTGAGGTTCTTACTTCTGTTATTTTATACACATACCTGAGTTCCTTCCTTCTCTATGCACCTGGTAAGTGTGGAAGAGGAATTAATGGGACATAATAGATTGCACGTAATAGAAGTGATAAATGGAGGAGGATGGAAAATAAATTTCTTGCCAACTCCAGGTCCAGTTTATACACAAAACTACTCCAAGTCTCTCTTTTGTAGCACTAGAAGTTGTCGGAAGTTGTCTGAATACATCCCACATCCTTTTTTAAGATTTCTGTTATAGAGTTTCTTGATACCATTACTTGGAGAGAGTAATGAACAAGCCCAGGAATTCTTTGGAGGTTCTGTCTGCAGCCTGTTGCATCTTGGAGCGCTCTGTGATGATTAGTTGTGTTGTGTGCTCTGTCAGCCTTCCTTATGCCTCTGGTAACACGCACTTCTTAAAGTGGCTGGTGTTACTTATTCCAGCTTTCTGGATCATTACCTGTAAGTAATGATGAACTGCAAAAGTTTTCCTTCAGAGATGATGTTTGATATTGAAACATTTGTCATTGAGTGGTTGAGACTGACATGCTTTGAAGTTATTTTTCTTTATTTCTTAACTTTTTTTATGCACAGAATATTGAATTATATGCAGCAGAAATGGTATTTCCATGTGGTTGCCGCTGCTTGCACATGGCATCATAGGTAATTGTTTCTGAGAAGCTTCAGTTTCACTGAAGAAAAACCTGGCTGCTAGTCTATACGCAGATTCAGAAAGAAGTTGACTTTTTTAAATGGCCTGATGTAGCTGTTTTAGGGTAAGATTTCTGCACTTTAATATTAAAGGGAAAACCATCTTTTAACAAACAGTAGTGTTAAATTTGGCAAGAAAATATAGGTTTATTTGCAGATGCTTCTCATGAATCTTTTTTCCCAAGCATCTTCCTCCCCCACCCAGTGCCATTAGTCAGGTTGACGTTCAAGGGCTGCAATATAAAAGGCATACAATTTGCTGAGGTGAAAATGGAGTATGTCTGTGACAGTAACCAGTAGACAGGGACAGTAAGTAGATAGTGGCATCTTGCTATCTCTTCTGTTCTTTGATTGTTTTTTTTTTGTTTGTTTGTTTTGTTTCTAGCTGAGCAACAATTGTGAAGATGTTCTGGGTTTTGGTTTGATCGTGGAGTTTCGCAAGTGAATTGTGAAATTCCAATGTAAAACTTTTTCCTGTTTATACGGGAAAAATGGGAGTCCTCTAGGGCTCCTTATCCCTATGCCCTGTAAGCAAAGGTTATTATTACATTATTGTCAACTGAAAAGGTCAGGGGTAGAAGTAGGTTTTGCATAAGGGAATCGTGTATCATGTCACTCTACCTTTTTTTAATTTATATTTTCCCCCTGGAATCTTCAGAAAGGAGTTGAATTTTGGGAGTAAATATTTATAAGGAACTCTGATGACAATCTATGTACTATCTTAAAAAACAAATAAATAAACCAGCACAAATTGCAATGCAATTGTAAACTTTGTTATAACGGTACAAAATTTGCATGGATGTGTACTTTGTTCTACCTGGAATTATTTTAGTTTATTTTGAATGGATTAAGCTATAATGGTACAAAATTTGCATGGATGTGCATTTTGTTCTACCTGGAATTATTTTAGTTTATTTTGAATGGATTAGGTAAATGTGCAAATTTAGTCTGTATTATAGGAATAAAATTAGGATTTATTACAATTTGAAGTTAAAATTAAATTGACATAATTTCTGTGTGACAAGACATTTTCTTGGAATCTATATTGAGTCAAAGCACTTTATAGAAGAAAAAAGCATATTTGTATATGACATGCAGAATGCATTGAGAGATACTTCAGAGTAAAAAAAAAAAAAAAATTGGTTTCTGTGACAAAATGTTTCTGAAAGCAAATTCCTGCGCATGTCCTCTCTGACATATTGTGTCATTTGTTGGTGAGTGCCACAGAATAGAAACTGATAGGAGATGCTCAGTTAGAAAAAAAATAGCTTTAACATGTTGATACATGAGCTTATATATGAAATTGTGGGGAGTAAAAACGAGTTCACTCATGGTGAATATTTTTACTGTGATATAGGCACATCTTTGCAAATGACTAAAATTTGATGCTGTTCTGTAGTTCAGAATTTGTCATTAAATGTTGCTGTAGGACTACAGGTACGTTGGTATCCTTCTTGTTTCTTTACCACTTTTATGTTTTGTATATTGATAATTGCTTTAATTTCTTTTTTTCAGCCACCTACTGTTGTTTGACAATGGAATTATTTCTTCTGGCTTGTTTTTGCATGTCTTTCCTGTTGCCCAGGGCATGCCTGACATGGTTGATGTTTGGCTTCCAACATAAAGCACATCTCAGATACTTCTCTTGAGATTTACTTTGTAAATTAATTTATCACCTCTGAGAGTAATCTATCTGTTCTCTTGCCTTTAGAACTCTTCATTTTGCCTTAATAGGTCTCTTCTGACTGGTGTCAGCTTGCCAGTTTGAACTTTAAGTCAATAATTCTTTTTCTACAGAACTGTTTAAACAGGTATTTCAGCTTCTTTTGTGATGATTTCCTTCAGCTTTTTCTTCATCTATATTTATACTTTTATTACTTTGTTTTTGTAGATGCAAATTTGAAGAACTTGGTTTAGAGTCTTTTTCTTGAGTATAACTTCTCCAGATATACCTGTCTGAATGCCACTGTAGATACAACATTTAAGGTACTCCACTATTTCCCAGAAAAGTCCATGACCTGTCAGTATAATCAAGTAAGCCTTGTACCAGGGGAAACATGCCTCAGCTCATTGTAATTCGAAATTCTTACTGTAGTGTTTCGTGGTCTTTGATTTTTTTCCCAGAAATGAACTGCAGGCAATTGTACCATCGGGGGTCTGCATTGGTATCTTGGATAGTCGGTAAAATAAGTCTCTGTGGTCTGTAAATGATTACTCTGTATCTTGGCTACTCGCTCTGAAGAATTAAAAACTAAGTGGGAGTAGTGTTATGAACTTTGATACCAGCCACTCTTCAAACTTGCTTTATTTTGGTTTTTGGGAACCAGGAAAGTTTTATCAGGAAGCAAAATAACCTCAATTGAAACGTTGTATTTAAGCCCTTTAACTTTTAGTCTAAAATGTATGAAGTTCCTTAAGTCCACAGGTTCCGTATTAACAAAAGTCTTATTTACAAGTCTTATGAGGAACAATTGAGGGAACTGGGGTTGTTTAGCCTGGAGAAGAGAAGGCTGAGGGGAGACCTTATCCCTCTCTATAACTACCTGAAAGGAGGTTGTAGAGAGGTGGGGGCTGACCTCTTCTCCCTGGTGACAAGTGATAGGACGAGAGGAAATGGATTCAAGTTATGTCAGGGGAGGTTCAGATTGGATATTAGGAAACATTTTTTCACTGAAAGGGTTATTAAACATTGGAATAGGCTGCCCAGGGAGGTGGTGGATTTGTCATCCCTGGAGGTGTTTAAAAAAAGGGTAGATGTGGTACTTGGGGACATGGTTTAGAGGTAGTTTAGTCAGGTTAGGTTGATGGTTGGACTTGATGATCTTAAAGGCCCCTTCCAACCTCAGCAATTCTATGATTCTAAAATAGATTGATTTTTTGCATTCTGTAGCTTTAAAGTAAAAATGTCCAAAGCTCTTCATTGCTAGGAAACTTCTGAAATATATAATGAAATAATATTGTATGGAAGTATTATACTAACGAAAGTAAGTTACACATACACAATATGTGCATACATAGAGCACGAGCAATTAATTTATTTTAACCTTAAAACTATTGTAACTCCTAGAGGAAATGTCCATGTAGTCTCAGACTCCTCAGAGTAATACATGAATACCTGGAGAGAAGGAAAGAGGAATAAGCTATTGTTTGAATGGTTCTGGAGGAACATGACTTAAAACAACTTACGCAGGCTGTGAACTGTTATGAACTTTCAGTTACCTTTTATTACTTTCTTTAAAGAAGATCAGTTCACTTACAGGGATAACAACATATAAGGCTATCAGAGAAGCTGTGTGAGGATGAAAGAGATTGAGTGGTATTCGCTAAAAATTGTAAATGACAGAATCTTTGTGCTTACTTGAAATGACAGAACCATATGAAAGGATAAATAATTTAGGTTCATGATTCAGTAGTGCAATATTTGTGAGATGGAATGACAGTTGAGTTTTAATAGCTTAAGTGAGCAGACTGTTGGAATACTTGAGAGTAAATTTCTAGAAGCAATTTTTAAATTTTCTTTAGCACAGTGCAAATGACATATTTTTTCCATTCTGCTTTCTTGATAATTGTTATCTGTGGGAGCAGGTGGAAGTTATTGATCTTTCAGGGTGATCTACATGTGCTTCTTGCTTTCATGAGGGCGGAAAAAATCACCTTGCTTTTTTTCCCCGCTCTTGTTCTGTGGTTTCTTAGGTAGTTGAGAGGAAATTTTATCATTAAATTTGAGGTCTGCAATAAAGACTTGATTAGATTTTTTGCTTTATGTGTAATCTAGGGTTTAGTCAGGATAACACAGTTTAAACAAACAAACAAAAAAGAAGTCTTAACTGCAGAATGATTACTTGTTAGAAACAAATGAAGATCCTATTGCGTTTGTTTACTACATTCACTCAGAGGTCTAATTAAATATTTATAACAAAAGGCATTTAAAAGATGCCAGCATTGACTGTATTTTATGCACGTACGAACAAGTGAAATATATTGGAGTTGACACAGATTCTACGGTTACTTACAGTTTGCTAATACAAAGTAAAAATATGTTTGCTTAATGTACAATTTAGATCAGTTTTTAACCCTGAAATAAGAAAAGCCTGAATGAATTTGATACGGAAAAGATGTGTAATTGTATTTGAGTTTTGATTTGCAAATCTTTTTCCTGACTGCTCAGATGTGTAGACTAGTGTTTGAATTAACCTAAGTGGTCTGTTTAAAGTACAACATATTTTGTTTAGAAAAATAAAAATAAGGATGACGTTACATTTGACACATTTTTAAAATACTGGTCCAGTTTCAATAGACACCACTGAAAGTAATGTTTATGTGTGAAGTCTCTCAAAGCCAAAAGATGCTCTGTGAAGTTCATGCAGAGGGAACCAAACCCCTTTCTTTCACCCCTGGCATCACTACAACCAAATGAGTGTGTATGGTATAAATGCCCTTATTTACATAGAATGAATATACATACCAATTTTGGCACCGACATACAAAATGACAAGTATAGTACCTTCCTTTCTCTTTCAGTACTCAAAATACTAAATCCCGAAGGAAAAAGAGGTTTGCCAGGGTTTTAGATAAGATCTGAACTTCTTCCCACAAATCAAAGTAAGCAAATAACTCTCAGAAAGGTTAAAGTCACAAATGAGCTCTGAAAGTGGCTGAAATGAGTTTTGTATCACATATAAACACGGCCAACTCTGCAGCTTGGTTTCAGTGGGAAAAGGGAATGTCATGGTGATAGCAGCAATTGGCTATTTTTACAGTTTAGAAGAGTCATCATTGCCTTGCTGTGCTTTGGACATGGATCCAGATGTTCTAGGTCTGAAAATGACCAACCTTTCCACCACACCAGTGTAACTTCTGCTCACTTGTTTTTTAAAGCCTGTGTTATTTCCATGGCGGTCTGTTGGCGCCATCCATCCCAGCCTATGGCTCTAATTACACCTTGGCTTTTCTCCAGCCTGCGGCTGTGCAAATCACCCCCTTTACACCCCCAGAAAAGGGTTTGTGTCCAGCCGGATCAAGTCCCTGGGTCCTCCTCACTGCATGGCAGTGATGGATGTAAGCTCTGGCACAGAGAGGAGAAGGCTAATAGGGGTGGTCTCAGGGCTGCAGGGTTGGTTTCTGCCGTGGCCTGAGGGAAGAGTAACAGCACTAGGTTTGTCCTTGAGAGCTGCATGGCAGAGGATGTGTTAGGGAAGCCTGGCAGCTGTGCCCAATGCACGGCCACCAAGGGTAGGGACACCCTCATGGGCACAGGGACTGTCTCAGGGCCAGCACCCTAAAGGTTTTCCTCCAAAAGATGCTGGGCAGAGGGGCAGTAGGCAGGGTTGTGGGGAGCCCCATCACCCCCGTGTCATGGTGCCACCACCCTGCAGTGTAGCAGTCACAATGCCCTGGGGCAGGATATCCTGCTGTGGACATCCTGCTGTGTCCCACTGCCAGGCTGCTCAGATTCGCTGTTGGGACAGAGCTGGCCCAGGGGCAGCCTGAAGACTTCTGAGAGGAAGTCCTTGAGGAACCAGTGGAATTACTTGGAGGAGGTGGCTGAGGGAGAAAGACTGGAGGCTGGATGAGTCTGCTGGACGTTCTCTGCTGCAAGAGCAGCTCCCGGCAGGGCCGTGTTCAAAGCTCATCTGATGGACTGAAATCCTGCTTCAGCCTTTGGGGAACAGACCCCAGCTCCTCAGGAGATGAGAAGAACCACCAACACCTAGAGGTGATTAAGGCTCTCAGGCCTTTTCACCTGGAGAGCAGTGGCAAGACCAAGGGAATACCCTCTTGAGGAGCACTGCCAAGCTCACTGTCCTCATTCTATGGAAAGCCAGGTGCTAGGAGCTGTAAGAAATGGGATGCATAGGTGTTGCAAGGGGTCCCAGTGCTTTGGAGCACTCACTGGTGTCCTGCCAGGTGTGGGAAGGATTCTTGTCCCCGAGGTTGATCAGGCCAGAGGCATTTTGCTGCTCTTGGAAGCCACTGAGATCTCTCCAGGTTGAGAGAAAATAGTGCTTGGGCATCTGCTGGGAGGCGTGACCAGCCTGTGGGGCGAAGAGGCAGGTCTTGCTCGCATGCTCAGGGAATAGCAGACCCTCAGCTCTGGGGTCAGGAAGGAATTTTCCCCTGGAGCACATTGGCAGTGGTCTCTGGGGGGGTTTTGCCTTCCTCTGCAGTATTGAGCATGACCACTTTTCAGGGCTCCTCTGGTCCTTTTTGGCTAGGTTACTGCCTGCTGTTCATGCACCATGAAGATGGCCTCTTGTGCCTTGCAACTGAGGGGAGCAAGGCTTTTTTTTCCCGCAGGGTGGGCTGGCAATGGTCCCTGGGGTTGTTTTTGCCCTCCTCTGCAGCACTGAGCGTGGCCCCTTGTCAGGGCTCCTTTGGGCTATTTTGTCAAGGCTCTTGAACCTGGAAGGGGCCCTGCATGCCCTAGCTTTCTCTGTCTCTGTCTGCTGTTGCAAGTTTGTAGCAGGAGAGAGCTCTGGTATTCCCTTGCTCCCTATCTACAGGTGTTCTTGCTTGTGCAAAACAGCTTATGCTTGGAAGGTGTCCAGGCTTGCTGCATCATCAGGAACTGGCACTTTTCAGCTCTCCCTGCGTGCAATACAAGTGCAGGGCAGGCATGAGAGTGCTTTTCATGCATCACTAACCAAGAAGCATAGCAGAGTGATTTTCCCCCCCCACCCCCAAGCCAAAAGGTACGCTTGGCACTGACATGTATCATACTTTTGAGAATACACCAGGGTACCACACGCCACCTCTTCCATGGTGCTTAGGGACACAGTTTTGTGGTGGGTTTTGGCAGTGTTAAATTGATGGTTGGACTCGATGATTTTAAAAGTCCCTTCCAACCTGGACGATTCTATGATTCTTTTTTTCATGGAATCACGAGTCACAGAATTTTCAGAGTTGGAAGGGACCTCTAGAGATCATCTAGTCCAACTCCCCTGCTAAAGCAGAATTGCCCAGAGCACATTACTCAGGACTGCATCCAGGCGGGTCTTGAAAATTTCCAGAGAAGGGGACTCCACAACCTCCCTGGGCAGCCTGTGCCAGTGCTCTGTCACCCTAACCATAAAGAAGTTTTTCCGTGTATTTGAATGGAACTTCCTATGTTCCAACTTGTGCCCATTGCCCCTCGTCCTGTCACTGGGAACCACTGAAAAGAGTCTGGCTCCATCCTCCTTCAACCCACCCTTTAGATACTTGTAAGAAATTATAAGGTCTCCCCTCAGCCTTCTCTTCTCCAGGCTGAAGAGTCCCAGCTCTCTCAGCCTTTCCTCATAAGGGAGATGCTCCAGTCCTTCCCTTTTGTGTGTCAACAGTGCCAATCCTCATTCTTCAAGTTTTTGTTCCTTGGGAAACACGGGCTTATTGGCTCTTATTCCTGCTTCTACTTTCTGTGACTTGCCTTTGCCAGACTGCAAGGGATGTTTTTTTCCAAGCTAAACTAAGGATGTGTCAGCCTGCTCCTGGCTACTCATGTGCATTGTGTTAATGCTTAGGAGCAAGGGCTCTTAAGCAGATTTGGAAAAATAAAATCAAATCCTGTTTCCATTTGTAACCTTTGTGATATGTGTCTTTGAAAGTGTTTTGGAGCTGAAAAAAACGTGGCACTAAAGGCAAATAACAGTCTCATTGTTATTCAGCTCACGGTAAGCACAGGGAGTAGAACGGTTATGCTGTGTTACGCATATAGATATGCATGACAAGCTGTGACCTGGGCCTGACGTGTCCATTCAGGAAAGCAGCTCTCCGTAGTGCAGGTTCTAGGCCCATCTAGGAGACAGGGTCAGAGATGGGCAAGCCTACATCGCTCAGGCAGGGACTCTAGGACCCAGGTTGAGCTGAGACAAGACCCCTGGGCCCTTAACAGGAGACAGTGGAGGTGAGGATCCTAGGGCAGGCCACTCCCAGCCATTGGTGCCTATAAGGACCCCCAGGACCCTGGCAGAGGTAGACTTGCACCACTCGTGCTCTCCTTTAGACATTTACGATTGGCCACTTTGGAGACCGAGTATTGGGCTAGATGCACCTTTGCTCTGATGGACTACTGTTGTTATTAGACTCTTGTTTTATTATGATTTTTTTCCATGGGAAATGGCTTAGGCAATTCTAAAAAATAGTATGAGGAGAAAAAAAAAATCCACAGGGAAATAACAGGTATTGCTCACCTCAAAACGCATTTGTAATCATTTAGTTCAGGAGCACATCCTGCTTTGGACTGAGGGCTTGATCTTTGAGCATTGCTAGTGTCAAAGATGCGGGGTTTTGCCATCCTGTGGAAACCCGACTAAACTGGATGAACACAGTAGACTTGCAAAACCCATACTTCACACGTGCTTTTCTCAAATTTGTTCAGATGGTTAAATTATCTTGATGATCCAGAGCTCTCGCCCCCATCAGAAGGTACGCGTCTCCTTCCCACGAAGGGATGGAGCCAGTGCCTAGGATGGGAGATGTTTACCCATTCAATCCCTTCTGCTAGTGCAGGCCTGGGAAGAAATGTCATCAGATTTCCTCAGCATGTACTGCTAGGAAAAGGAGGTAGGAAATAGAATAGAATACAGTACAATAGAATATTTTTCAGTTGAAAGAGACATACAATGATCATCTAGTCCAACTGCCAGACTAATTCAGTGCTGATCAGAAGTTAAAGCATGTTGTTAAGGGCATTGTCCAAATGCCTCTTAAACACTGACAGGCTTGGGGCATCGACTGCCTCTCTGGGAAGCCTGTTCTACTGTTTGACTACCCTCTCAGGGAAGACATGCTTCCTAGTGTCTAGTCTAAACCTCCCCTGGTGCAACTTGGAACCATTCCCACATGTCCTATCACTGGATCCCAGGGAGAAGAGATCAGCACCTCCCTCTCCACCCCCCGACCTGTGCTCCAGGTGGGGTCTCACCAGAGTGAAGTAGAGGAGCAGAATCACCTCCCTCAACCTGCTGGTCATGCTTCTTTTGATGCAGCCCAGGATACAGTTGGCTTTCTAGGCTGTGAGTGCACCTTGCTGGCTAATGTCCAGCTTTTCACCCACCAGTAGTCCAAGTCCTTCTCTGCAGTGCTACTCTCAATCCCTTCATCCACCAGCCTGTGTTGATACCGGGGGTTGCCCTGAGCCAGGTGCAGGATGCTGCACTTGTCCTTTTTGAACTTAATAAGGTTCACATGGACCCACTTCTTGAGATTGTCCAGGTCCCTCTGGATGGCATCCCTTCCCTCCAGCATGTCAATTATACCACTCATATTGCGCCTGCTGTCAACCAGCACCCCTAGATCCCTTTCTGCAGGCCCCTCCTTTCCCAGTTTATACTTGTGCCCAGTGTTACTCCATCCCAGGTGCAGAATCTGGCACTTGTTCAGTTTTATGCCACTGATGATTGCCTGATGCTCCAGTCTATCTAGATCTCTCTGCAAGGCCTCTTGTCTTTTGAGAGAGGCAATAGCACCTCCCAGTTTGTTATCATCAGCGAACTTGATAATGGTGCATTCAACTATTGCATCCAGATCACTGATAAAAATATTGAACAGAGCTGGTAGCCTTGAGGAACATCACTAGTGTTTACATTGCATTTGTAGCTGGCAACTCTTTTATATGCAAACAGATCCATAATATCCTATTCTAATTCCCAACTGCATAGAAGTTTCCATTCTTTGTCTGCTGCTTTGCTCTAGTTTACCTCCTTCTCACAAAAAGAGCAAAGGACAGAAACCTTCTTACCCCAGGTTTTATGAAGTGGTTGTATTATGAGGTGGCATCTGAAGTGTCTTAATACAGACTCAGAATTGGTACTGGAATAACCTTGGTTATGTATGTTCTTTCTACGTTCTGACTTTAAAAACAAAAAACGTAACTTGGGAGCAATAGAGAATACTGCTGTTCTGAGTACTGTTGTGTTTTAAACTAGTGGCTCTGCAAGCCTGTCCTCACTTCTTCTCAGCCTCTTTGTATAGCTAGACTGAATTATGGTCCCTTCTTGTGGGAGCTGAGTATGGACTTTTGCTTTTACTGCCATTTCAGCATTAGAATCTGGAATAAGGAGATTTCCTTGTTTTCAGTGCTAATGTTTGCTGTGCTATAGACACATATATGTGTGTGTATATTCCTATACATAAATGCGTATCTATACCTACATATATAAGCTTAGCATTTATAATTTCACGCATTGGTTGTGACTATCACTTGACACCTCAGACAACTGGTAGAAAAAGAAATAGAATCAAGCTTAAAGAGAAACATTAAACTGTGCAAACCTATCTATTAAACAGTTTGTAACTTCTGAAATGACTGGATCACAAGAGTTGTCTTCTCTGTGTAACTTCAATTCTTGTTTAGAGTCACTGTCCTAAGAGCATGGGGTTTTCCAGAAAAATTATGTCATCATATAGTTTAAACTGTGTAGTAATGCCTGTCCCCAAAGGGATTACAAAGAAATTGCACTTTAAAAGTTTGGTTTTGCAAATTAAATACATTTGCAGATTTTTAAAACTATATTACGATGTGAAAAAAATTTGAAGAACTAGGAGCCGTTTAATTTTACAAGTACGATTTTATAATGAGAACCACTGCTGATACTGAGAGGCTTCTTACACTTTTGAATCCACAACAGAGGTCTGTAAATGTTATTTCCTGATGCTATAACTTCTTTGTATTGTGCTGCTGTCTAGAAAGTAGACTAACCTAACTTGGTCTTATGGCATGGTGGTCTTTTTCCATATGTGGAAGAGCTATAAACTTATGAAAAGATCTTTAAAGATACAGTGGACATTGCCAATGTATCCAAGTTATGTGTTGACGATGACTTCCTAAGAAGAAACCGCAATATTCTACTGTTGTACTTGCAGTACGTTTCCTGTGAATTTCGCTGCTTTATGTTGCTGTAACTGTGGTTTTTCATTAATGAACTTTATAAAAAGCTACATAATTAGCAACCGACTACAGACTTAATGATAGCATATATTATTTCTGCGCTTATCTGTAGATTTCCTTTACTGAAATATGTATACCTGGAACTTGCCTTTGCAAGGTGTGATCACTGATGTGCACGATGATTTATGGAGATAAATTATATTTATTACATGCATCTAAGCAGGCTGAGTTTCTTCAAACCCTCTCTTGCTTATACTTTTCGTGGTTTAGATTTAGCTCTTCTCTATATAGCTGACTTCTTTCTTAAGCTGAAGGCGAGGCTGTCAAGAAAACTAAGTGGTTACTTCAGACTGCTAGGGGAAATAGTCATCTGTCTTCCTGAAGAGTAAAATTTCCATAAGTACCAAACAGCCCACTATTTCGAAAGTGACTCTTAAGTTCCACTGCCTCACTGTGATGCTTGGGCTACTAAATGTGCTCATTTTATAAGTGTTTCTTTGAAAATTTTCTGATCTTTGGGACTGTAATGTCTGCTGAACAATGCAATCTTGAATAAATAAAGCTTTGGATTCCTGGGGAGTAAAGCAACAATGCCTTCACTATTTGCTCAGTGCATACCTTCTTTTCTCCCCCCTGCCTCCCCTCCCGGCCTTGACGTTGTGTGCCGTGGAGCTGAGCTGCAGGGAGGTGCCGAGCTGGGGCATGTTGTGAGGGCTCTGCTGCTGTCGGCAGGGGACAATGGCTGCAGTGTCACCAGGGCCTACGCAGGGCCAGTTGATGGCGTTTCTGTGGAATTGCAGTGGTGTATGGCATCTGCTGAAATCTGTAGGTTAAGCAACTGCAAAAATTCCTTTAGGCTGCCAGGCCTCTGAAAATGCCATGTTGTGGCCTCATTGATAAATGCCACAAATAGCAGAACAGTCATGAAGGAGTTGGTTGAAACCAGGAGCCTGCATGCTATTCATGTTCCAGTTTTAACAGTGGAAAGAAATTCTCGCCTTCCTTGCCCCGGAGTAGGTGTTATGAGCCGTCTGCTCTAAAACTTTGTCTCCTGTCAGCTGCCATCTCCAGTACAACAAATCTTTTCCCTAAAACCTGGTGTGCAGAAGTAAGGCCAGGGCCTGTTTTTCATCACCAGCACTAGGGAGATACAGGGTGCCCTTGTTTACTTTCCCAGTTCCAGATACAAGAAGAACAGGAAAAACTTTGGGACTTAAGCTGTAGTAATACTACAGCAAGCAGTCTTATTAGGAGTGTGTTAAAACGATGATCGATCTTCAATTGCTACTATAAAGTAGCACGCTATGATATTGAAACTAACCTCAAGTAAAAATGTTATTTTTTTTTTTTTTTGTTACTGACTTCCACAATTATTATTTTTAGGAAGAATACACTTTAAGACTGGGGTTTTTTGAGTATCCAGTGGAACTGTTGGGTACTGAGAGAGTTCATAAATCCACAGATAGAAGGCGGCCCTCTTATCTTATTTCTGCCCCTCAAAACCTCTTCAGTATAGACAGCTAGAGATGTTGCTTATGTTCTGCTCACACTTGTGTGCTACTTCTGCTGGTCTGATCGCTGACTTTTAGTGGTCTGTTTGTTCTTTTGTCTCTTGAAAATGATAACATGCTTTATTTTTCTTGGGAGTTCATGCCATGTGATTCATAAGTCATTGATATGTATGCCAAAGTGCTTGAAAAGCAGAAGTTAACAGAAATTAACGCTTCAGGAAGTATATTAATTTTTAGAAGATATTCATACACACAAAGTTGGCTTACATGAAGAAGTCTTCGGTTATTTTAGAAATAAAGATCCAGAAAAACTAATTTAAGAACTATTTAGTGATACTTAATGGTACAAAATGTTTAAAATAATTTAGGTACTGAATTTTCCTTGTGCATTCAAGTAAATCTTTTTGATGAACTGAAAAAAAATGAAATGTCTTTTTTTTTGTCAGTGATATGTATAGCTTTCAAAGCATGGTGAATAGTGTATCGTAAGAAAGCTACAGCTTTATAATCTATTTATATTTTAAATTTTCATAATACCATTGAATTGCACTACCTGTAATTAAGGATTTTACTCATTTACTGATAATGCTTTTTTTTTTTTTTTCCCAGAAAAGAGCAAAAGGCCAAGTGCTGTTTGACAAAGTCTGTGAACATCTCAATTTACTGGAAAAGGACTATTTTGGTCTGTTGTTTTATGAGAATTCACAACAGAAGGTAAGCCTTTATGAGGGAGGGTTTTGTGTGTTTTTCTATATTACTACTGACTTCAATGGTTTAGTGAGGTATATTGTATTAAATGTATACTATTACAAACATTTGAGTAAACTGTTGCAAAATGTCAATTGTAGTCTTGCCATGTGTGCAAGATACTGATGTGTATGTTGATACCTAAACAAAGTGCCCATTTGTTCTTTACAGTGGGGGAGTATTTTAAATATTGGCATTTTTGAGAAAGCTACTTGAGTAATTGCTAGACTTAATAGTAAAACAGTAAAATACTATAGTAAAACAGTATGCCATCTCTGCGAATGAAGATAGGAAATTTTAACTAATATCTTTGTCTTAACAGTCTGACAACTCCACAAATTTCTGAAAACTTTAATTATTTACTTTTTTTAAAAAAAAAAAAAAAGAAAACAAGCAAACAAAACTTTGGATGATAAATAATTAAAAAAAATCTTCTATCTGACTTTCCAATAATTTCACTGTCTTTTCTCATGTATGTTTAATAATTTTTTGAACTGGAACATGAAGGAAGTCTTGCCCCTAACTATTAGGCCTTTGAGTTGCTTTTTTATTAATTTCAAGCTTGTAGAAAATTTTGGCATTTGTAAAGATGAGACTGGAGCTAGCCCATCACTAGTGGATGCTAGTTTTAGAAATGAAGCAGTGTTATGATATGACTATATTCAAATAGGATCTCTTAAGTACCTTTTGGTAACTTATTTTCAGTTGTGTTTTGCACTTCCTTATGTGTTTGATGGTCTAGCACATCTAGGTAACTGAGCTGAGAAAAATCTTAAATGAGTTGGTGGCATGCATTCCACTAATTATGAAAGGCCAATTTAGCTTCTCCCAATATCTGAACATTTACAGTTAGTTATGGGCCAGCTGTTGCTCTGTCCATGAAGTAAAGGTATGCCTGCAGTCATCTTTTCCCTTATAAAGAAAACAGACTAATAATTACAAATTGAAGTGGAAAAAATGTCTTTTAATCTCTGTATTTGTAGCAGGAAACATCATTACATGAATGCTATACTTAGTCTAGAAGCTTTTGCTTTTTTCTGTCATCTTTCTCGTCTTACCATTGTGTTTGAAATGAACTCTAATTTGGTGGTCTGAATAAATCTGAATTTCTGATAACTTCCATTCAAATACAGTTGTTTCCTAGAGATATTTGCTTTGTTGCAAGGCTTTCTGTGCAGCACTGAGCAAAATACTCAGTCCCTCTGTATTAAAGATCTCCATATATAACATGGGCTTGACGTATTTTTACTTAGATATTTTATTTTTGTTCTTGTTTTGTAAACCATTTATATAAAAGGTAACTTCTTTGGTGTAACAATGAAGAGCAGTCGATCCTCTGAGTAATATCATAATCTTAATTATTATTTGTTATTATTACATGTTGTCCCTTTATTTGTGCTACTCACTATTGAAAATCTATACTGTACACACACAGCAAAGTAACATAAAACAATGGTCTGATCTCTGACAAGAGAGATCCCAGGTCTCTAGCACACCTGGGATCCTTGAACTATACCAGGAAAGAGGCCACTTGAGTAGATCCTAGAAGGAAGCCTTTGGCTTTTGAAAGTAGAGCAGAAAAGTCTGGATTGGTGTAGAGTTATGTCCTTTTTTTTTTTTCCTAATGTGCTTCTAGTTGGACTAAGAGATTTGTTAGTATTCCTCAGTCATGTGAATGGAGGAACAGAGTACCACACCTTAAAAAGAGCCCATCTTTTTTTTTTTTTTTTTTTTAATATGTCTTTATCCTTGGAGATATTAAAAACTTGACTGGATATGAGCCTGGGCAACCTGGTTTAATTCAAAGCTGGCTCTGCCTTGAATCACAGTTGGACCAGTTATCCCTAGAGGTCCCTTTCAGCCTAAATGAGTTCTTGAGCTCCCTAACCATTGACTATGGAGTTGTTACTGTAGCAACACTCATAAAGGAGGTATTTACATAAATTATGTGGGAAATATCTGGATAATAGGGTCCCTGTGGTTTGATTATTTATATGCCCAGGCTAAGTCTAGCACTCTATTCCAAAGAAGAGTAAACCTCTTGTCACCTGAAGTATGGACAGCAGCAGGCTTTTATTTAAAAACTTCTGGAGAAATCTGATCCAATTTGTTATGAAGACTAAAAATCCACCGTTGTTGGATTTTTCTTCTTCATACAAGTAAGTTAGTGTTGTTTGGAGAAACTGAAAAAGGAGTCTTCCCTAGCAGATTTGCATTTCTCACTTCCTACTTTCTATTGCAGGATTAAGCTTAATTTATGGTGAACTGCAGGAACTACAAGATTTTTAATGTCAGTGAGTGACAGTGAAGGAGGGGTTTATTTTAGATATTTCCTGGCTGGATAGCCCAAATGCTCCAGATTGTACCCACAGTTCCATTGCGTGAATGGTACTACTCTGGTGCAGCTCTAAATTGTGATTGCAAGATGAGTGGGAATACCCACGTTTTCAAAGAAGAATTTGGAAACATGAGCTTTGACATGAACTAGTCACTTGGCTAAGTGCTTACAGTCTTTTATGGGTTGGACAGTCTGTGTGACATGCACGTTTATATAGGCTTGCTTGTTTTTATTGTTATTGTCACTCAGGCTAACCTAATTCAAAGCTACCACTTTTGTACTGCACCATGTTTGGAAGGGCTTACACCAGTTATGGTATAAACATATCCTGATAATGTGAGGTGGACCTACTGCAGTGTCTTAGTATGGCAAAATTACTGGTTGTGTGCTGAAAAAGTTACCTTCCTCGACTGCTATTTCTTTCATGCTTGTAAGTTTAAAATTGTATAGCTACACAGAATGTGCTCAGTAAGACTGGAGTACTCATTTTTGTTATCAAAGGGATATTTTTACTGCATGGATGAAGATCATTTAAATTATTTCCAGTATGTTAAATGTTTGTGGTATGGTTTTAATGAATGCTTCTGTCTTAGGACTTTTAAGTGTCTCAACTTTTTTCATTCTTTTAAAAAAAGAAAAAAAACATTTAACATTTTATGTTTTGATTTCATTAATAGTTGGAAGTGTGGGGGGTGATCAGTTTTGTTCAGCAATAGCTGCCAAAGAAAGCTTGGAGACTTGGAACTCTTACTGGGTTTAGGGCCTTCTCTTTTGTTTACCTCTGTAGTAAGTTTGAATTCTTTTTTCATCTCAGTACCAGTTCTTTCTGGTGCATTTTCTTTTCCTATTATGACTGTTGCCACTTCAGCTTAAAATGCCACAAATTTCTGACCTCCAGGCCAGTCAGTACTAAATGCTGAATGATATGTTTTTCTCATTCTTGTGCGCTCATCACAGCCACCCATTTATGAGCCAGCTGTTGAACTCTACGGCAGCTGTGGGGTGTGGAAACTGAATGCCAGGCACTTTTGAATTAGAGCTGCTCCATAATGCACCATCGGGGTACCATTGGAGGAGGAGTCCCATTAACTTTTCTGTATGGGTGTTCTGTGCAGCTGGGAGAGATGTTATGCCTTCAAATCAGACTGATTTTTGTTAGCTTTAATACACATTTTAAAACTATTTAGGTCAAATTACTCATTAATGATTTCTTTTGTTGCTTTGCAAATGTTAAGTTTATTGATCTAAAGTTTAGTTAAGTGATTTCATTGCATTACACCCTCAAAAATTCATGAATGCTCCATTCACACTGTAATTGGTCTGCAGAAGTGTTAGAAAGCTTCTGCTCTTATGTTCTGGGCACCAGCTGGAAATGCTGCTTTTCTGGATTTGTACAAAATACTTTTGTACTGGTAGAGAACATTTTGTTGTTCTTATACAAGTCATTACTTTGTATCATCTATAACCTTACCATTCACAAATTAAACAAATAGATTTCTGCCTACTGGAGCAGAGTGGTGTGTATACACTTTGTCTTTTGTTTTGAAAGACAGACCTGTCTATTCTGCATTAAGAGGTCTGTTTCAGGGTAGATTCTTTCAATAGTGTTTGTTTTATCTATAACAAAAGGCACAGAGGCAACAAAAACCCACCCCTGTAATTATGCATATAAATGGAATAGAAGCATCTGATTTTATTTGACAGAACATTAAAGAAAGTTAGTGGCAAAGTCTTTTTACTCCAGGTTTGGAAAATCAGAACATACACTGTAAAATTCTGTAAAGAAAGGATTATTCTTCTCATCTTGCAGCTTATTCTGTATTGTATGTTCTTTTCTCCTACTTTATAATGATGAAAAATAAAGCACTGAAAGTAACATGTACTCATGAATTTTAGTTTTCTGTTGCTGTTATTCCATGCTATAGTCTATACTTATTTACTTTATTTACTTTACACTGTACCTGATATAAAATTTAAGAGTTTAAGCTACTTCTAGTTATCTCTGTAATTGGAAGAATATGGCTGTGTATCATTTCGGAATGGAAATAGAATTCATGCCAAAACTGAAAAGCTAGCATGATAACTGTAGCTGAAGTCAGTCTCAGCTAAAATTATTTGAAAGCTTCTATTGTCTTTCAAGGCCTTTTCATGTCAAGGCTGTTTTAACAGATAGCAGTTTTTCTGACTTAAGCAGAAATAGTATCCAGATTTTTTGGAGGAGTGTTTTATATCTCTTCCTTTGTAACAATTATATTAGCTATGAAATGTAGAGGTTGCAAACTTCTTAAAGCAAGAAATATGAAATTATTCTTTTTAATTACGTCTATAAAAATGATAGGAAGGGGAGTTTGCATTTAATTTGTAAACAGTATTTGTCTAATATATACATGCTGCATTTATGATGAAATGAGCTTGGATCAAGGTCATTTACAACAGGAAACTTAGTATTTTGGGTCGTACTCATAGAAGCCACATCCTTTATCAGCAGAGGTGATCTACATTAAGGATTTGCAGTAGTGCAAAAACATATAGGTCCACATTCTCCTAATCCATACAGACCCATAAAACTGTAGCCTAGCATGTTTTGTCTCCTTGAAATAAATTTGACTTGGTGTAGAAAAGCCTGTAATAAAGTCTGAGGGACGTGATATTGGAAAATAATTGTTGCATCTGGATTTTGGTATTATAGACTGAAAGGTGAGTCACATTATACCCAGTATCCACTACTTCGCTAGGTTAGGCAAGAAACATCGGTAAAGATGTGCTTTTAGCAACATTTGTGCTGGCACTAAGGTCCCCTGCAACCTTAATGCTGCTAATATGTGCAGTGTTTTGTGGAAATGCAAATGTTGTCCTTGACCTTACAAGTCAGTTGCTAATTCTTCCCTACTTTGCATATCTCTGTCTTTGAAATGTGCCAAGTCCTGCTGGCAGGCTGGTTGTGTGCATGTGTGTTTCTTCCATGTGTATGCTTGTGTATGTGAGTCTAGCTGTGAGAAATGAAGGTTCAAACACTGTATAAAGTAATTGTCAATAACTGCAGTTAAAAGACATTTCTAGTCTCTCATTCAATCTATTTTCTAACGTCTATGGTTAAAATTAGTAAATGGGATTGTTTGAATTACTGATGATTATATATTACTGATTTCGTAGTCTTACTTCCCAAAGCTAGATCTTTGGATGATCAGTCACAAAAAAAAAGTCTCTTTGGACAAATCAATAATAACTGAAATGCTATGAACTATTTAATAGGTTGCACAGATTATATAAAAATATTTTTGGTACTGAGGATAGAACACATTTAATAGGCATAGAGCTGAGCATCTAGATTTGAACCTTGCCAGTGCATCAGTGTTAACATAATACATGTCCACAGAGAACTTTGCTTTGAGGGAGGTCAGAAAAAAAGCATGACATTTGATTAGGTTTTTCTAAGCATCTTTGAATGTTATCAGAACTAAAAGGTATACGCCTTATAAGACAAATGATGGGAATAATAAGCCTCGAGTTCAAGAGAAATATCGTCTTATGTAGTATGGGTGTGTAAGCACAGACGTGTAGAGATTACAGAGCCATTCCTGAAAAGTTTGCCAATGTCAATAAAAGGAGTACGAGACAAAATTGCATTTGTCAAATGTAATTTGCTAGACCACCTCTACTGTAAGACCATCAATTTTTAAAATTACAAGGCATAACTAGTCTAAAGCAATAAGGCAACCATGAAGGCAGTGGCATTATGCAGTTTCATTTATGCGCATGGGTGGGGAGACATGCTAGCAAATCACAAGTTCCATTTTAGAATTCTCTGGGTTATTTTAAAATAGAACAGATGTCTGAACAATACAAACTTTAACTGCACTGTATGAAATTACTTCACCATCTTTAGTCTGAAGTGATTTTAAATTCTGGTTGGTTTTTGGTGTTTTTTTTTTCAGAACTGGCTAGATTCTTCGAAGGAAATAAAGAGACAAATTCGAAGTAAGTACTTCTGTATGCTCCTTTTATTTCCTCACGGAAATATTCTTTGTACGCTTAGTAGCCTGGATGTTGACTAGATTCTATACTTACAGCATTAAAATAATTTATATGTGATAATGATGTACTCAGCCTTAGAACAGACAGCAAAGCTTCTATTTCTGTCCACTGACCAAGGAGGAGAGAGAATCGCTCAGCCTTGTCCTGTAGAAGTTAATCATTATACTCACTGCTACCCCCAAATTTTCCTGTGAAAGAATATGAACTATAAAAAGAGAATCAGTATGTCTTACAGAAAATGTGTATTCTTCAATACTGATCAGTCCAGAATTGGCTTTTTTGATATGTCCATCATTTCCAGAATGGAAATGGAATAGAGAGCGCTCACTGCTACCCCCAAATTTTCCTGTGTTGTATGTGACTAAGAGTTGATCTTTTTGCATCCTGAAACCGTTTTTCAACTTTGTGCTGATAGTTGGGTTATGGGACGGAGAATGTCATCTTGCAAAGATCGTCATGGTTGTTGCTATAGGATTGTATAACTTCAAAGACTCACCAGAAGAATATGAACTATAAAAAGAGAATCAGTATGTCTTATAGAAAATGTGTATTCTTCAATATTGATCAATCCAGAATTGGCTTTTTTGATATGTCCGTCATTTCCAGAATGGAAGTGGAATAGAGAGCATAATCTTGGAACATCTGTCTACAGTGTTTTTCAGACTGAAGCTGTGTGAAAAGTCTTTCTACTTCCTATACTCAATACACCATGAGTAATTTATTTTACTCTGTTTGCATAAAACTGTCAAACATCTTCACTAGCCAGGTAGCTTTTGTAGTAGATAGGGGAGTGAAAGTAGAGTAAATTGAGGAGATACTCTTCCCAAGTCTACATGTCGCAATATAAGTAGCCACTAAGAAGTGCTAGACAGCCCTTGCCCTTACTGAACTTCTTTTCATTGCTTTACTCATTTGTGGCCAATGCAGGTTGTGTTGTTGTTGTTGTTGTTGTTTTGTTTTTGATGGAAACTTCCTTCTGGTAGTTCCTGATATAAAATGTAAGTGGGGAGGAGATGATGATAATAAAATTTACACGTCTACACTTCCAACACAACCAGAATTTAAATTATTTAAGAAACTGAACTTCTTAGGGAATGTGATCCACTGCGAGGACTTGTAATTAAGAACAGCAGTGTTTTATTTACAGTGATAAATAGGTGGTTTCTCTACTATTGTTAACTTCCTGTTTTAAGGCAACACTCACGTTTTTCCAGAAATCAGTGGTGTTAATTCTGCTTTCTTTAGAGCTTTCCCAATGGATGAAATCCCTTCCTTGGAAGGTGTTGTTTATATTTTAAGTAAAGAAATGAAAGTTACAGAAGCTTTGTTGGAAACTGTTTTTTTTGAACTAATATGTGCTTGTGTAAGCAAACTAGACCTATTAAAATGGTGAATGTACTAATGTACTTGTGCAAGTAGAGGCCATCCTTTTAATTAAGGAATAGTTAATTCTGCAGGTCTTCAGTAAAAATGTATTAGTTGTCCAGATATGTGGGATAAAGCCTGTTTTGTTTGGTTTTGATATTTGACAAAAGATTGAGGACATCATTGATACTTTTTGTTACTGTCTTCTGTAGTGATCTGCATGCTATATTGCCTACAAGCAAGTTTCATGAATCTGAAGTGTAGGAACTGACCTGAAAAGTTTTTGGATGCACTACACAACATTGTTTTAATACTCCATAATATGTACTACAATAAATCTTTTAAGGGGATGTGATTTTTCATACAGCATGAATATCAACATTTTATATTGGAGATATCAAGTCCAGTTTCTTGAATTAGGCATCGTGACTGGATTTTTTTCTCTGCTCTGTAGCACTTCAGAGTCGATAGGCATAGTGTATAAGGAAAACCACCAAGTAAGAACACCATTTTAAGGATTTTAAAACGAAACTTGCTTACACCCGTTTGCAAATAATCAGCATCCTGTGAGTTGTGTTCCTCATAATCAGTGTCTTAAAGTTTACAGATACTGGAATGTAACTGCAGAAACAAATTTTAGCCCCAAATACATGAGTATCAAGTAATGAGGCTTTTCTTTACTTCAGGGTTAATTCTAAATACATTTATCTTTGAATCAAGAATGGAAATCTTATGTACAAAAATACTAAATTATAAGAAATTTAAGGTACCTGTAAAACCTACTTGTTCATTTGAACTTTTGACATGAAGAAACTAATTTATTTTTCTTTTGTACAGCACAAACTGAAGTACTAGCTTGCTAGGTAAGCGTATCTGGACAAACACATTGATCTGAATACACAAAGTGACAAATTTGAAAGTGGAGTTCAGCATGTCGGTTTGCAACCTAGTATTTATAATAATCACTGTCTCTCTTACATGTGAGCAAACCAATACTCTGCACATTGGGCATGTATGTACCACCTGTGACTGGGGAAGACAAAGTAAGAATCCTGTAGTGTACCCCAGATCATGTTCTGCATCAGACTGTCTCTTGTTAAGTCAGGGTCCTTAAGCCTTCTATGTGATCTCTCATTTGTTCAGGTTGGTGCCTTTGGCTGGGCAGTTATGTTGGATCTCAGAAATTACTGATGTTACTTCCTGTAATTAACTCGATCCACAAATTACTGGCTCTGTTTTCAGGGCTGTGAAGGTGGCAAAAAGCTTGTTTGCTTTCAGCCAGCCTGATCTCTTCAAGAAAATTAATTCTTGAGGTTTTTTTTTAACTCATGTAATTGGATATCCACTGGCATGTGTTAAAACCTCTAATTAATTCAATCAAGGAGAGGTGGGGTCATTACATTCTGTCACTATCTTGAAAATTGCTACACCTAAGGTGGATTCAGGCTTTTGCAAAATTGAGAATTTCAGCCTGGGTATAGTGATGGTACAAGCAGTAGCAACTGATCTTAGAATAGTCAAATCCCAGACTTCACAGAGAGTGTGGTGGTTCACCCTTATATAAAGTTTAATTTGAGAATTTATCTGTGTGAGACATTGTACATGAAGATTGTATAGACCACATGATGTTCCACTCAGTTTTGTCTGTGGGTGTTTTTATTGCTGTCTTAGTGTTACAGGGTTGAATGAGTAAACTACATAAACCTGGTTTCATTGTAGTTAATTCCATTTGAAGACCAATCTTTTGTCTGCAATTTAAATGTTCAGTTACATCATGGGTAAAGATTAGAGATGTGAAGGTATAAACCATCAGTTTAGGGAAGCCTAATTATTTGTTCTTGTTGTTTGTGTAATTGATGTATATGAAACTGAGTTATAGACCTTCTCACAAATTTTGAAACTATTTTTGGGATATATCCTGGTTTTGAAGAGGATATAACTTATACTATTCCAAATAGATATTTAATTTCCATGCTGTGTGAAATAGTTGCGTACATTCAAGGTAATGTTATATCAATTAAACCTATTTCTAGTCTGCAGCATGATTAATATTTTTATTGCAAAAATAAAATTCTGTGATACAGTATAGAAATTTCCATATCTCATATCCTGTCTTTTATTTTACAAGAAATGGGGAGGGTATGGATGTTCTGAGGGCAAAATAGACTGGCGTAGGGGTTGTTTTTTGTGCATTCTCACCTGATAAAGGATACGTTTAACTGGTTTTGCTATTGAAGTTAGCTGTAAAGTTGTCTTAATGTCTTTTGTCCGGAGAACGCTTATTTAGACAGAAAGATTCTAGAAGCTCATCACTGTACCTAGAATATGATTAATCTCATGTAATCTAGGTTAACTGTATCTACCTAAGGTAATTGCACTTGTTTTCTGAAGGACCAGGCACTTTCGTGAGGTGAGTGAGTGCATTCTGAAATGGGTGCCTGTGAGGGGAACCAAACCAGCCTTCGCAAATGCCTGTTTTTTTCCATTGGCTATAGAGGGAGTGAGTGGTGTCTTATGTAGATAACTACATTTCAGCAGTCAAAGGTTGAACAAAACTATGCCCACTGGCATCAAAAACGATAACAGTTATGGTGATAGAAAAGTTATTTTCTTTTCAAAAAGGAGTGATTAACTAAAGGATTGAAGACAGAAAACTTAATTTTCTTGTTCCTTGATTCAGTTAGTTATTGAGGGGTTCAGGGAAATCCTCTGTAATTCTACCGAAGTGGGTTAGAACAGATGAAATAGTACAATAGGTAAGGCAGCTGGTGGCAACTCTTGGGCTACAAGTTTAAACCTTGCTCGTTACTCACATTGAAGACTGTTTTCAACATCCTTTTGTCTATGGGCACCCAGTCATTCAGACTGGGGAACATAAAAACAGTTAAATGGAATACTGGCCTTGTCTTTGAGACGTATATAGCCAACAATTAAGGTAGTTCTGGGAATGTTGTGGAGTTCAAACGGATTTTTGACACTGATTGTATGGTATATTCTGCAATACAGCCTAGGCATCTTAAGTGCTCAGGAAAGAGGATGATATGGAAAGATAATGATATGGTTAAATAGGTATGTTTTCAAATTACACAGTAGACCAAATAGTGATAAATTCATAAATACAAGTCTCGGAGAATAATATAGCATGAGTTTAGAATTTTGCAACACAGTGTACTCAAATATTTAAGAAATTTAAAGTTTGCATTTGAAGTGCTAAGGGAAGTTAGAATTAATTAAGGAATAGGCTTGCTTTTAAATGTATGGCTCTGGCAGTCTGATTTTAATGCTAACAAAACATGGTTAAGCTCAGGCATCAAAATATGGTGGTTACTTTATGCAAGGTCACTTTCATAGAATCATAGAATCATAGAATGGTTTAGGTTGGAAAGGACCTTAAAGATCATCGAGTTCCAATCTCCCTGCCACGGGCAGGGACACCTCCGACACTTTATTTTATATCCATCTCTTTTATGTAAATAAATATGTGTATCTGTAAAAGTTGTAGATAATTTCAATCTAAGATAATTACACTAGAGTCTAGCTTACAGTTGGTAAAGAGGAGTAGGCCCCTGTGCCGGGGACGAGTTGTCCTACAGAAGTGATCTTCTGTGTCTGCTAATTATAAAGAATGATTTTGCAGTTTGGAGATGTCTAAGTTTGTGAGCTGAATCTTGTTAGCCCAGCTAGGGCTGGCTGGACTCTGTTGTGGGTTTTTTTTATGTATTTTTGAAAATGTGGACTGGATATAGATCTTATTTATTTAATTTTCTTGAAGGGTACTTAAGCAAAATTATAGAAGTAATTTTCTCAATTTTATGGGGCTTTTTTGTATCTGTGAGCAGTGTATCTGACCTAGTCACATAGTACCAGAAAAATGTTAGCTGAGACACAGAGTTATCATCAGTAAAAGCCAGATAAAGCCTTTACTGGAAAAAAAACCCTCACTGATTTCCCAGTTTGAATGGGATGAATCATGTTAATTGTATGCTGCAAGCGGGTTGGTTATATTGCATTCTTTTTCTCTAAGAATGTGCCTAAAGTTGCCACAAAAGCATTTTTGAGGTAACTGGCTGGCGAGAAAAATTTTTGACATTTCTGTAGCCCATATTATTAAACATCAAAACAGAGAGCCTTATCAGGAACAGAATGCAAAATATCATTTTAAATATCAGATTATTTTTTTTGTCTTGGACACCAATTCAAAGTCCCAGTAATAGTGTGCATTATCGTGTGAAGACAATTATGTTTGTGTGCTTCCATTATGTGGCTATAAACAGTATGCTGTAGTGAGAAGTATAAATATAGACTGTGCACATTGTAATGTACTTGCTAGTCTATATTAACGGGATAAATGCGCTTTCAGTATTCAGGCAAAATATAAGGTCACCAACTGTCCCAAAAATATTTAGTAGAAAGTGGACTATAACATTTTTTTCTATGGGTTAGCTATGGGAATTAGTATGAGTAGGCATTGAAATTTTTCACATAGTCTATAGAGTCTGAAGATTTATGCTTTTTTTAGCTTTCTATAAAGACTATAGATTTATTTAGTTATTTATTTTCTTCAACTGGTGTCTAGGTCTCCTGGCTGCAGTGCTTTCTGAAAGCAAACTTGTAGAAATGCTGACAAGAAAGTGAAACAGGTTAAGTAGGAATTCATATGTGAGTAGTTTAATTGCAATTTTAGATCAGGAAAAATTGCTTCATACCAGGAAACACTGCTTCATTCCAGAAAAACTTGAAGACTGTTTTAGTACCTGTGTGGAAGGACACATCCTTCATCCATCTCTCCCCATCCCACAGCCCTGTTAACATGACAACTCTCCCTAAACACTTTTGGCATAGGCATTTTGGCCCAATTGCTTCTCTTCATCAGTTTGGCTTACTCAATATCAGCAGCTTTTCATTAAATGACACTAATTTCCTGGGAGATAAATTATGAAAGTGGGCTAATCTATTCCAGCTTTAATTCTGTTGGTTCATGCTATATGTATTAATTAGTGTTAGCTGTTTTTAAAGGTATTTTTGTCTTAATTCTTTCTTGCACTGGATTGCAATGAGGCATATTTTACCTGATTCAGTATAGTGTGTACAGGTGATAAATTAGACTTTCTCATTTAAGGAGTCCTGCCTTATTTTGTAAGCAAACTTATTAATGTTAAGATACATTAAAACCCTGAGCTCTCAAAAGGAACTGGTGACTTAGGAACCAGGTGGAAAATGACATTCTTATTTAAGCAGAAATTGAAGTGCTCCAATGAATAGTCATGTCTGAAGAAATAAAATAATTCTTGAAATGTTGAGATACATTAGAAATTTTGACATACAGCACCTCTTCACCTTTAACAACTGTGAAATTTTAAAATAGGGTTTTTTTAAAGAAAATAACATTAAACAAAAATGTCAGCGCTCTTTTTGTTGTTGGAAGTGGCATGTCAGTCTTTTTTTTGTTATTGTTAAAATACACATTTTTCAAAGAATACATATTTTTCAAAGCATGATTTATCTGTGTGGGACATATTTTTGAAATTATTTACTGTTTAAAATTCATCACTGTCAAGCTTTATAAAATTATTATCTTTTATTGCCAAAGGTTATTTTTGCTAAGTCTTTCACCACAATATTATTTGTATTAGGAAAGGAGCAAGAGGAAGACAAAAATGGCTACTTAATTCTTTTGATAATATTTTGATTTATTTTCATATCTTTCTTCATCATTTTTAACAGATCAACGTTGTAGTGTTACTTTCATTATGTTTGGCAAGATATGATAAAGCTCAACTGCATTTGCTTTCAAGCAGCATGCAAAGCCAAACTATTAAATTATTTTCCTAGGCTTCTATTTTGGGATTTTCTATTACATACGTATGTCTGCATTGTACTTAATAAAATCTGTTTGAATTAGGTAAGTTCTACATTTTGTCAAGTTATTAGTACTTTCCAACGAACATATTCCTCTTGCACATAGTGTCACAGTACTGGTAGAGTAACATTCTGAGAATTTGTTTTAATTATTGATGACTTCAGCTTTCAAATCTTAAAAATTTATTGAAAACTAGACCTATGATGAAAGGCAACAATTTATGCTTTGTCAAATTACTAATCTAGTTTTAAGCATGCTTTTGCTTAAAAAGTGCATGTAGTGTTAGCAATTCTAACACACGAGAATTTAAACCTAAAATATCATTGCTATTATGGTTGCTGAAGCTATTGTTTCAGAAAAAGTATTTTAAAGAAGAAATGGCTAATATTTTTTTCTTCCATGCATTCTGTATGAATATGAATAAATTGTGTATTATCTTTGTTGTATGCAACGCAGACCTCATTTTGACATTTCATGTTCATAGTTATTGTACAGTCTCTCAAACTAACAGTCAGTTTAAACAGGGGGAGACTGTTAGCCCTGGAGGAGTTGGAAATAAACACAAATTCAGTGCAAGTGCCTTTGAAGACAGAGTATCTTTAAAGTGTTAATATATTATGGTCGTTTTCAAATTAAAAACTTATTTTGATATTTACATAACACTGTAAAACATCTTTGAAAATAATTTTTAACATGCAAATCTTTCATTGTTTGTGTATATGAGTTACTACCTGATAATGAAAATAATCTATGATTCTTGCTAATATTCTGTAAAAAGAGGGAAAAAACTTTCTTCAAGATTTCAGTGATCTAAGATTTATATGACTGCCTAACATTTTTCAGCAAGGTTCATTCTTTGCTTTATTCAGCTTCTTTGAGATTAACAATCAGACTTTTCCCATGTTTAGGTTTACCTTGGACATTCACCTTTAATGTGAAGTTTTATCCTCCTGATCCTTCACAGTTGACTGAGGATATCACTAGGTATGCATAGTTCCTAATTTTAAACTTCAAAATTACTGTTAGTCTAATTTGAAGGGCATATAAAATTTCTTCTTCAGTTTCTGGATGCCGTAACAGGTTTCACTATTACTGCAAAACACTACAGATGTTCTTATATCAACTGCTTTTTGGAACAGGGTTGAAAAGGCAAAGTGAAAACTTCAGGAAGAAACCTGAGAAAGAAGAATTTAATGATAAGTGGGGATATGATTTGGGTGGGAGGTAAGATGTGAATGATCATATTTGAAAGAAGCCAGTGGTTTATTGTTGGGCTGGGGGTATTGCTGTTAAGAGCGAAGCTCACGGGATCCAAGGTAATTCAGTAATAATCTAGCCTAGGTTGGTGAAAATGTAGTTTTATACATATGCATTACATAAAACCATAAAACATAGTAAAACCTGAAAAATAATTATCTTCCAAAGTTCTTGGATAGAAAGTACTTAGAATGCAGTGGATACTGGGCACGTAAAAAGTAGCATTGCAAGACTAACGTAACAAGTGAGTAGAGTTCCAGGGAATTGGTGCTCATTTTTTCAGGAGTGATGGAAAAGCTGAACACGTAGTTTTGGTTTGGAGTTAGCTGACTCTGCTGGGGCAGGATATATGTTACTGCACATCACATCGTATCAGTCTTGTGCATGAACTAAGGTAGCTACACAAGTGTGTATTTCATATATTACTACAAATAGTAATATATGTATATACAGTGTATTTAAAAGAAGCTGTCTGTGTTTTCTTTGAAAATTTTCAGCAAGCTGGTTGACTTCAGTTGTGTGTTCGGCTGATAAAAGTGTTTTTATGGTTATAGCTTAAAGCTATGTTGCTTAAAATTTAAGCTTCACCTGTAAAACATTTTTTAAATTTACATTATTTACATTAAAAATCTGTGCTGGGGATGTCTACTGATTGTTAACTTCTTAAATTTTGTATAAGACTGTATGCAGTACCTGAAATATTAAATTCTAATACATAGATGTTTTAAGGAAGGCAATTACGGATTTAGTACTAAACTGGATCTCTTTTGTGTGTTACATGACTTGATTATCTTATGAACTGCAGGGCATATTAAAGTTAGAATTTTAAAGCCAAAGCGAAGTTTCAAAGGAAATGCATGGGGTTTTATTTGTAAACCTTAGATACCTGCAGGCTGGAATGTGAAATGAAGGAGTTCCCACGTCAGATTTTGTTACAAACGATACATTTTTTCATTCATTTATATTGGAAATTGGAATTTTTCCTGCTTTTCAGGTTATTTATGAAAGTAATATTGACTTTTAAAAATGGAAGTGAAATTTACTGTGTGGCAGTAATGCTCAAATAATGTAAGGCGTAACAAATTATTAATACATTGACTTATTTGGAGTGACTTGAAAGCTGCCTGGCAGAAAAGGACCTGAGGGTATTGGTGGACAGCCGGCTAAATATGAGCCAGCAGTGTGCCCAGGTGGCCAAAGGCCAACGGCATCCTGGCTTGTTTCAGGAATAGTCTGGTGAGCGGGACTAGGGAAGTGATCGTGCCCCTGTACTCGGCACTGGTGAGGCCCCACCTCGAGTACTGTGTTCAGTTTTGGGCCCCTCACTACAAGGAAGACATTGAGGTGTTGGAGCATGTCCAGAGAAAGGCAACAAAGCTGGTGAGGGGTCTGGAGAACAAGCCTTATGAGGAACAGCTGAGGGAATTGGGGTTGTTTAGCCTGGAGAAGAGGAGGCTGAGGGGAGACCTTATCGCTCGCTACCTGAAATGAGGTTGTAGAGAGGTGGGGGCTGACCTCTTCTCCCTGGTGACAAGTGATAGGACGAGAGGAAATGGATTCAAGTTATGTCAGGGGAGGGTTAGATTGGATATTAGGAAAAATTTTTTCACTGAAAGGTTTATTAAACATTGGAATAGGCTGCCCAGGGAGGGGGGGGATTCGCCATCCCTGGAGGCGTTTAAAAAAAGGGTAGATGTGGTACTTGGGGACATGGTTTGGAAGTGGTTTTGTCAGGTTAGGTTGATGGTTGGACTTGATCATCTTAAAGGTCCCTTCCAACCTCAACAATTCTATGATTTTAAAATATGCTTATAAGATCACATGCATCTCGATAAATTCTGCTGTATCTCTCATAAAGTTGCCTTCGGTAACACTTTCTGTGTTCGTATTTTTGTTTGTTTGTTTTTTCCCCTTTCCTTTGTCTTGCAGATATTTCTTGTGCCTACAGCTTCGTCAGGATATTGCTTCTGGTCGACTGCCATGTTCTTTTGTGACTCACGCCCTGCTTGGTTCATATACCCTGCAGGCTGAGCTGGGTGATCATGACCCAGAGGAGCACCGTGGTGACTATATCAGTGCATTCCAATTTGCACCCAATCAAACTCAAGAAATGGAAGAGAAAGTAGCTGAGCTACACAAAACACACAGGTGTGTCAGATACAGTGAAATTAAACGAAATCCCCATGTCACCTTTGTGTCAATTCTCTTAAGAATACATGTAAAACTGCTAAGCTGAAGTTATTGTTACTTTGGAAACCTTTTGCTATATAACTACAACCTCTTACTTTCATTTATTTAAAAATTTCAGTTTGAAAAGAGCAGCTTCACTAAGATCTCAGAAGAGAACTTTTGGAGAAAATATTTTTATCTGAGCGTATGAATTAATTTAAGCGACATACAGCTAGAATATTTTGGAAGAGTGAAGCTGGAAATCTCTACTGAAGGAATATAATATGCTCTGAAAGAACACTTTCCCTTTAGGGCAAAAATGCTATTGATACTTTACGAACTGAGGTTTTTCTATGTGTCTGAATTCCAGGATTCCACTCAGTTTTGATTCTCAGTTCTTTCGTCAATAAACTCAAAAGCTTATTCAATGGTTTTAGGGGCTTGACTCCAGCACAGGCGGATTCCCAGTTCCTAGAAAATGCTAAGAGGCTCTCCATGTATGGAGTGGATTTACATCATGCCAAGGTATTGGGGATTGGTTTGGTTTGGTTTTGTTTTAGGATAGACATAATTAGTATTAAAGAACATAGTATATATAGATTATTTTAAAAATTTCATACCCTCAATTCTTGGGTATAAGCCTTTTATCTCTTGGTCATGAAAATTACTCAGTTTACAGCTCTGACATCCCTAGAATTTACTTTGAACCTAAGTTTATTTAATGCATAGACATACGCGCAGCTTAGAAATAATATTTTATTCAGAAGAGTGGCTAAATACATTTTGAATGTCAGATTTTTGATGCCAAGGAGATGTGGGGCCATAAAGTAAAGCCTAAACACGTAATTGTTTTTTTAATACCATGAGAGTTAAAAACGGAGTGGAGGGGGCAGGTCTTGGGGGAGGGTGTTTTTTGGTGCTTTTTCCACTCTGGGTAGGTCAAATCAGAATTGCCTAGCAAGATATTTTTTTTTTTAATTAAAAACCCAACAAACCAACTAACCAACCCCCTCCCACTCCCTCTTACAAATCCAGAGTTAAAGTTAATGCATTGTAAGCATATCAGTCCTATATTTAAAAACGAAACCAAGACTTCTAAGTACTGGAGAAACATTGTTTAATTCTGTTTCATATGGAAACAATGTGTACTTTTTTTTTTTGCCATTTTCCATAGACTTTTTCCTGTGTTCTGTTGGAAGCACTTTAAAGAAATATACTTCAATTTTTATACCTGTATATTAACTATGTCTGTAACATTTCTTCATTTTTTAACACAAGTGCAGCATGGCAGTTGACTTGGTCTGTAGTGTTTTAAGGAACTTAGATTTTTAGAGTTTTATTGCAGCTTTCTTTTGCCATAGTGAAGTAATTGTGAGCATTAGAACTGCTGTTTGCCAGGATCTGCTTGCAGCTGTTAGTTATGCCAGTGAAGCAATTTTTTAATGACAGTGTTAGCATTTGATGTATTTGACTTGTTGGGGAGGACGTGAGATTCTGCTGTACAGTTTATCGAAGCGCTATCAGTAAGTGATTAGTTTTGTAGCATGTAAAACTTGCATCAAATGCTGTCAGTGGAAAAGAATGCTCAAAAACCCAGCCCACCAGCACTTTGAAATCATTATGTTGACATTTTGAGGCAGCTATCCATTGCTTCCTATATCTTTACTGAAATAGTAGGTGGCTGTAAAAGATCACCGTGATCACCAACTTGTTCAGATTTCCACTGACTGTTCTAATTTGGAAAGGCCTGTTTTTCTTCTTTTAATATTTGTTGAAATTATTGGTAGCACACCCACCATACCTTTCCTTGCTTGTAAGTTGTTGACTTAGTCCCTGTTGCCAGAATCACAGAATATTGAAGAATTTCCCAGAACTGTGTCATATGCAATGGCATATGAGTGCCAAAGCCATTACTTAGAGTCTAAAGCCTTTCCTATAAGATTAATATACTTGGCATTTTCTGCCTGAAGAGTCTTATTGTCAGGTACCTTCATTTTGAATATTAAACAAGTCCCAATTGCATTATTGCCTCAAGGTATGCCAGCAATAATTACTTGTTTGGAATGTTATTAAACTGATTTTTATGAAATTGTCTCACACGTGTTAGGATTCTGAAGGTGTGGATATCATGCTGGGTGTATGTGCTAATGGGCTGCTCATTTACAAAGATAGACTTCGGATCAACCGCTTTGCTTGGCCAAAAATTCTGAAGATTTCCTATAAGCGAAGTAATTTCTACATCAAAGTCAGGCCAGCAGAAGTAAGTAGTACCTTTCTGTCTTGTTTCTTTTGTGAGATCATTTCTATCCAGCAACAAGGTAACATCCTCATTTTTTTCCCAGATGTCCCCACAGGCTTATGTTGGATTTGAGCAGAACTTAAGAGGGTTTTATTTTCCTCTTCAAGTTCTACTGATTGTATTAAACATTTGTCTTTATTAATAAATGCAAACCAAGAAGAAAATCTCTTTTCTTTTGTTAATAGATGCCATCCTATAACAGTTTTTACAAGGAAAGCTAGTTAACACTGGCCATGTTCTTACTGTCTATACAGATTTGCAGTCCTGGGGGAGAGCCAGACTCTCTTCCTCTTTGGGTATAATTGTTCACTAAATGTCAGTGCATCTAGTTGTATGGGTGTAACTAAAGGCTTGAGTTGCCCTGTAGGACGTTACTACTCTTTCTGTTAGCTGCTGTGGAAATAGTGAATTCAGCTTTCTTTTCAGATACCAGGCAGGGGGGTGGGGGGGTCTGGGGGGGGGGGGGGGGGGTTACAATGTGAACACATTGTAACTGGAAATTTTGGAGAAAAAAAAAAAACCCACCTCAAAATGTCAAACACTATAATGCTTTTTCAAATTATACTATAAAATGTTTAAGGTAGCTTTTACTGTGTGAATTAAAAAAAAACCAAAACAACAACAACAACAAAAGAGAAGTCTAAATACCAACAGTACAATACGAACATTGTAGTTTTTTAAGTTTTGGAATACACATGTATTGTCATTTACTCACTAATGGTGCAGAGATGTAATAGTTTTGCTAAGAAACTATTATATAGTGAAACAGATTGCTTAACTCTGCAATATGGATTTCAGACTTCTGTTAAATCCAAGGAAAGTGTGCAGCACAACCTGCAGTGCAATTACTTCATGGAGTTCAAAATAAATACATTGGGCAGCTAGTCAGAAAATTAGGAAAGAACACTAAAGTATTATTGGATTTCTCAAAAGAGTCATTAGTACAGTTAGGAAGTGATAATGTGATTATTACCCATCATAACTAGCCTGCCAAGTATAATTTTATTAAAAGGCTGGAAATTCTGATTTTTTATTTTTTTTTAAATCTTATGAAGTCTTATGAGAGGAGAATTACATCTTGTTACAGTAATGGAACTATCTGAACTCTGCCTGCAAGTTAATAGCCAGCTTAAGGAAATGGGTTAATTTATTTGTGGATTCTTTCCAGCTGGAACAGTTTGAGAGCACTATCGGGTTCAAACTGCCAAATCATCGGGCTGCTAAAAGGTTGTGGAAGGTTTGTGTGGAGCACCATACTTTCTTCAGGTAAATCGTAATTCTCTGCTTCCCCTACTTTGCCAGGTATGCTCATATCTTTCTTTGAAAGGATATGAGGAAAGTTGAGGTTTCCCCCCTCTTTGTCCCTAATTTCTCAGTTCAGTAACACCTCTTGGACAGAAGACACTACTGATCGTTGACCCCCAAATTACCAATTCTGAAGGTCTCGAGTACAATTAAATGTTTATTTAAACTTTCAGAGTGCTAAAAGTATGGAACTAAACTAGTGATCACATGTAGGACTTGCTGAGACATCCACTCTTCAGAGTGACTATCTAGAAAGCCACTGTACTCCTTCATAAGAAGCTCTCAAGGCTTGACAGTAATCTTCATTCACTTTTCAGAATATTCTGCTGAGTGTAAATGCTTACAGCTGAATTTTTGCTTATCTATAAACTGGGCTGAGTTCACAGTCATTCTTTAAAGAACAGAGAATCACTTTTAAAAGAGACTACTATTTGTTCGTGTAATCATAACTTTCTTTGCATTTTTACCCAGTAACTGATAAACATAAAATTCTGAATTGAAACTGTGGTCTATTCGTAAACAAGCACTTCAGCAATAGGCCACAGACTTGTGTCTCTTTCTACTTCCTCCATAGAAAAGGAATTTGAAAAGTCTTCATTTGATTTTTATAATAGCACAAACTCCATGAGGGATTGCATGAGACCCATGCAGTCTGTGAGTCACAGATTTAAGTTGAATCTAATATGCATTGAATAGGCATTGAATCTGAGTTTCTTGCTTCATATGAGCACAGTAACTAGGGTATGTAAAGGGTAAGTGTTCTCCTTCACCAGCCTGTTTTTGTCTATTTTAAAAAAGCAATTGTGTTTTAAGGCAGATGCAGTCCCGTCTAAGCTGTATGTACTTGCTAGACTAAGACCTTCAAAGAACTTGAGGAACACGACACCTAAGCAGTTCATTACTTGTACTCTCTCCCTGCACAGTTTTCAGTATTGAGATTTTCATTGAATGGAGAATATTCTTGAATGCTATATTAGAATTTGTGCTGAGATTGGCAGTCAGTCACAAAATGCTTAATTTAGAAGCACTTCTTTTTTAAATCCTGAGCAATGATTTTTTTTAATGTTTGATATAATTCACTGGTTAGGTTTATTAAGATACATAGTCCACCATTCTCTTCTTAAATATTTGAAGTCTGCTTTGGCTGGTGATGTCCATTACCACAAATATCATGCAGTTCTGTCTGCAGTGAAAAGTTTATCAATACTCTTCAAATAACTTATGCAGTGGTTTGCTTTGCTGGGAAATTGTATTTCCTAATTTTATAGTAATAAAACAGACCTCAATAGGGAAAAAACAAATCTTACGGCAGTCAAAAATCCTAAACTGAGAACTACCATTTGCAGATATAAGTTTCCAGGAGCATTAATACATATTAGATAAACTTACCACAGAAGTTCTGACATAATGAAAATAATTGGATTTTATTCCAATAAGAAGTGGCTTTTCCTAATCAGGAATGACATTGTAATGAGAATTATGTAACAAATACTTGAACCATTGTGTAAAATCCATATACTCCACTGATGTCATCAGACAAAATCCTCAGAACCTCTCATCCTGATTTAAAAACAGGAAAATAAATCCAGCTCTATTTTTCTCCAAAGATAAAAAGCAGAAAGCAATTGCTACAGTCCAGGAGACTTGTAGCTGTTTCAGAGCATGTGTAAAGCTTGTGTACAATACCACAGACAATTGTATTCAATCTAGATGTATTAGCTTCCAGATCTCTTAGCATCCCCTATATAACATTGTGAGATTCCTTGTGTGGTCTTTTGCAACGTTTCGTTTTTTCTCAAATAACTACATTAAGATCCATCTTCTTATAACGTATGGGAAATTCAGCCAGCATATGAAGTTATTTATAAAAATTTGTAATGACCTGTATTGAAATTGACAACCAAAAGGCATTGGATTCACTTGTTATCAGCTCAGCCTTACAGGATTCCAGTTACATTTTCAAAGAGCAGCAATCTGCTTTAAGAAATACAGTCAGACTATGTATCTACCTAAATCTTTTGAGGTAAGCTTAGTCTGCAACTCTGGACCTTACCCAAAGGCTGTAGAAACCTACTTATATTTCTGCTTTATGATGTTTTATTTAAAATTTTCATGATTGTTTCAGTGTCTCCCCAGAATGTCTTGAAATGGTAAAAGCATAGTCTTCAGTTATTTTATGTAATTAAGCCTGTAATATAAAAAATCCATTCAAATACCCTAAATCAGGAAGTAATTAGTTCTCTTGTTTTTTTCACATTAAAAGATTAAAAGTTTATCTCAGCAGGGTGGAAGATAAAAATGGCAGTTAATGCTGTAGCCTTGCCAAGACTGGAAAAGAACAGAAAGAACCTTGGAAAAACCCTCTTAGCTGTCTTCCTCTTAATGCATAATGCACTATCTCTTGGAAATAATGTGGAGAAATAAATTGTCACAAAGATTGCAAAAGGCTGCTTTATAGAAGCAATGGAAGTGAAGCTCCAGATGCTTGAGATTTTATTGTGTAATGCAGGCCTTAGTGCAGAAGGGTGGATTAGTCTGTCTTGAATTCTGTTTTCTTTAAAAACCTGTTGGAGCAGATTAGGATTCAGGTGCATACATATGCATTTTAGGCATGCAGGATTGGATTCTTCTGGCTAGCACTCTGACCAAGCCATAAACATCCTCTCTTAGAGAAAATGGTAACCTTCTACCTAGCTCACCCTTCTTTTTGCTAAATATCTGAAAATTCTTCAGTTTTGCTGAAATATCTTTAGAATGACTGTCAGTTTTCAGAACACCCACCACTGGATACTGTCTTAACGTATGTTGGATCAGATTCCACTGACGCAGATATTCCCCGTGCAAATGCTTCAAAAGAGTAGAACAAAGTCAGCATACTTTAAAGTCTTGCTTGCCCATCTGCGCCATTTTAAGTCCAAAGGGTACAGTAGCTGCTGATTCTGCTTGAAAGAAGCTGATGTTCAATAGCTTCTCATTCTTTGCAGATCCTCAAATCAGAAAGCTCTATCTGTAATAGTCTGATGGTTTTATACAGGGAGAGAATAGGCCATGGAGACTGCCATGCTGGGTGAGCATGTATTTATGGCATTACGTTGATCCAAGGAGCAACATCGAGGACCTTTCTAGAGAAGCTGAGACTGAAGAGTTCCTGCAGTGATGACTGTTTATCCTATCTGCAAGGATGGCACTGGAACAAACAGTACCCTCGATGTTGAAGCTGATGGCTTAGATTTCAAAAACAAAGTACAAGCAATGAGAGTTAGGTGAATAAGAGCTTGAAGATCTCATACTTTAGTATGAAGTAGGAAGTTCAGGGAGGTATAGAAGACCTGTCTCTTCAAACTCATGTGGTGTCAAAAACTGGTGGAACAAAGTAGAATCCCTCATAGCAAAATGTGCCACATTGTTACTTAGACTTTCTGACATTAACACTTGGGTACAAACATACATACCCCACAGTAACAGCACTTGTAACTGAATCTGTTTTTCACACTTTTCACAATATAATTTATTCTCCCCCCTCCTTATATCCAGCAAGCATCAACTTATACAAATCTATAAATGGCACGGTAAAGAAACTAGAGTCTGAATCTAGCTTGTTAAACTTGTTGCTGTTGGGTCACAATCCTACAGCCATCTCAATCTTTTTTTCACTTGATACCACCTTCTATGCAGCTTTGAGATGCCATTCCCTAACTTTGAGGAATAGCAGCTGCCGTATCGATACCTCAGAATATAGGAAAGACAGTGGAAGTAGGATGTGTAGTTTCTACTGAAAGTAACATTCTAAGGAGAGAGATCTGAGAGGTATTCTGCATGGACCTATAATGGCCTCACCTTTCTAGAAAAAATACCATTTAACCAAGATAGCACAAAAAGATAAGGATCCCAGATGCTTAGTCATACTGTGGAAAATGTGGTGGTTATCAGCATCACTTCAATTCCAACTGCAAATAATTAATAACATGCATTGTTTTAGAGGTTCTTCTGAGAGCTTATAGTAGAATCCTTTCTTGGAATGCACAAATCGTGTGGTGAACTCAAATTGAAACATAGTAAGTAGCTTTAAAGTACCTCATTAAATACATAAAACAAAGCCTTTGTAACTGACTTTCCTCATATTTACTTTTTAGACTTGTATCACCAGAACAGCCTCCAAAAGCAAAGTTTCTCACCTTGGGTTCCAAGTTCCGCTACAGTGGACGTACACAAGCACAGACACGACAGGCTAGCAACCTCATAGACAGACCAGCTCCATACTTTGAGCGCACTTCAAGCAAACGTGTTTCCAGGAGCCTTGATGGAGGTATGAAATCTGACTGACTTCTTCGGTGTAATGATTACATTATGTGTTGTCACTCAGATCTGACCAGTATTCAAAAATGTTAACATTATGGATGGCCAGAATGTAAATGGACAAATTTATGAATTTCAGTTTCTGATGGGTGTTGTGAGGAGTAGCCACTTTGGTTACTTGTCAATTTTAGGTGACCTAAGCAGCAAGTTAAGTTACTGTCTACGTTGTATGGCACTGCTGTGAATATATGGAGTATGCTATATTGGACAGACAGCATCTGTGTTCACTGCTCATACCTGTTTTATGGGATAGGCATGCACTATATGCTGTTGATTAGAATTATTTGGTAAGCAGCATCTTTTGGGCTCTGGGTTTGCCTGAGTAGCTCTCTACACGAAACAGGAAAGGCAGAACAAGTTTTTTTCTTCTACTTTTGTATCATTTTATTCAGTATATTGTTATCCCAGTATATTTATTAGTTACTTCTGTGTTCAGGTAACAAGTTTTATGTTGAGGTTGTTTGAATATCCAAAATTTGTGTCATTAATGGTGTCTGGTCTTGAGCGGAAATACCTTCTGGTTTCCTTTATTGGAAACGGATATGCTTTCCAAAGGCAGGTATAGTAGGACTATGTGTGAGAGATGTAGAAGCACGTGTTTTACTCCAAATCACTTCTGAAATAAATATAAGCTAGAAAAATTCTTCAGAAGTAATTGTGAAGCTTGACTTTTATTCTAATGAAGTTGTGTATGCCTGAATCTAAGTGAACTGTGACAGTGGTATGACTTTAGCTACAATTCAGCTGTTAACTTTACCATTTTCTCCAAAAATCTTTTACTTAGAAGACTTTTACTTCTGCAAATACTCATTTTTATGTACTGGGATAAATGAGCAAACTGGCACTTGCTTGAGAAACCTACAAAGTCTTACCTTCTGAGAACCTAAGCAAAAAAAGAGGCAAAAGTGCTTGTGCTGGTAGTGTGCTATGAGTCCTTCTGTCAACTAAAAGACTCATCACCACCTCAGTGTTACTGTCTGAGTTGGTTTTAGTTCCTGTGCTTCTTTTGGTTAGAAACAATTGGATTTCTGCCCAACTCTTGGAGATTGTATCAGCAAGCCTTTCTGAGATCCCTTGGGCATCATTTGAAGAATGCAAAGGTGTATGCATGTGTGTGCAGGCCATCACAGTCAAAATTTTGAGTGTGATGAAACATTGCTCTTGTTTTTCAGGTTTTTTTCTCCTTAATCATCTTTGGTTTCATCTCAAATGAAACCTGCTATTCCTGGGAGCATTTAAGACATCTTGCTGGTGTTGCCATCTGCAGACTGTAATAGGTTTAAACTGTGTTCATTGGAAATCAAACTTAAATATTGTTTGTTCTTCAGGCAGTAGTCCAGATGTAGGTTCATACTGTGAGTGTACACTTGAATCAAGAAATCCTGTAGAGTGTAGGCTTGCACTCTGCCTCTCCTTTGTGAGCAGCATGTCCAGTGCTATTGTTCATCCCAAATACCTAGAGCTGCATATTTAGCCTTGTAAGGGTTACTTTTGCTCCACTCCCACCTCGCCCTCACTAGAGGCACTGCAGAATGGAACTGGAGGAATGGGCTAAAGGGAACCTCGTGAAATTCAACAAAAATAAATGCGAAGTCCTGCATCTGAGGAGGAGTACACCGATACATGCTGGGGGACCAACTGCAATGAAAGCAGCTTTGCAGAAAAGGACGTGGGGCCTCCCGCTGGACAAGTTGAACATGAGTCAACAGTGTGCCCTTACAGCAAAGAAGTCCGACTGTAGTATCCTGGGTTGTATTAGCAAGAGCATAGCCAGCACATTAGAAGAAATTACTGTTTTTCTCTGTTCAGTACTTTGTGAAGACCGTATCTGGAGTACTCTGTCCATCTTTGGGCTCCCCAGTATTACATGGGCATTGATATATTGTGATGAGCCCAGTAAGGGCCACCAAGCTGGCCAGAGGGCTGGGGTCTCATGGTGTATGAGGAGAGGTTGAGGGAACTGTGGTTCTTCAGCTTTCAGAAGAGGAGGCTATAGTGAGATACTGCTGTCTTACAGCTACCTACAGGGAAGGTATAGAAAAGAGGGAGCCACACTTTTCTTGGAGGATCCCAGTGATAAGGCAATGGAAAGTGCCTGCAAGTTGAGACACACCAAATATCAGTTAGAAATAAGATTTTGTTTTGTTTTGTTTAGAAAGACCTTGGATATGCTCAGAACTCAACTGAACAAGTCCCTGAGCAACCTGGTCTAATTGGTTCTGCTCTGAGCAGGGAGTTTGACTAGCCGACCTCCAAATGTTCTTTCCAACTTAAATTATTCTGTGATTTGCCAAAAGTTACTTGTGGAACTTGAGGGATGTATACTCAAGAAATGCTCTATTGGCCACCCAAGAAGGGATCAGAAGCTTAAATTGTAGAACTTACTACTTAGAGAGGTCCTAAAAGCATAACATCCCAAATCCCACAGTTGCCGTTAGCTGGCCTTGGCTTCTCAGTAGCTTAAGGGAGTCTCTGATGTGGAGCAGAGACTGTTTTCAAAAGAGGATATCCCTCAAAGGTACTCCAAGAAATGCCTCTTGCTCTCAACTTTCTGCACCTTGGCTTTGTGTAGTCAAGGCATATGGAGGTACTACAGGAGATTGCTAAATTAATTAAGTTTATATCAAAGTCGTGTTTATTAAAGCTGCTTAATTTAATGAATTCTCCTGTATTTCCTTACTACTATTTTGACTGAGCCAGTCATCTTAATTTGAAAAAAAGACATCCTGCTCATTAATCCTATTATGCTGAATCAAATTAGAGGAAAAAATAATTTAAGGCCTTTAACTCCCTTGTGCTTTGACTATATTCAAGTATACATATTCAGTATTTCCCCCTTCCAGTTTTCGTAAACATATAGGGAGGAAAAGTCTTACTTTCACTGAGCTGTTGTTTCTGCAGTTTTGCTAAAGTTCCAGAATAAAAATAGTGTGACAGTTATATGCGTAGCTATTTCAATAGTGCATTAAAACAGCCCTCTCACAATACTGAATTTCCACAAAATACTCTTGCCTATTTCTGTCCTTTGTTAGGGTGATTTACACAGTCACAAGAACAGTACTTTCAATTTGTCTTCTGAGGCTAATCAGAAAGTTGATACTTAAAGACCTACCTGATATTGTGAGGTTTTTTTTCCCTTCCATAGTAAGTGCACATTATATGACAAGGGTACATTGCTGTTCATATCAGTGCAATCGTAGAATCATAGAATTTTTGCACAGCCAAGAAGATGAAAAATATTGTATTACTCAGTATGTAGCCTGTATTGCTCATTGCTGACATCACCATAAATCATTTTGTTAAGAAGTCTTAAAAACAAAATGTTCCAACTTAGCCCAATTAACCAAAATTATTTTGTTCTCTAATAGCTCCCATGGGTATCTCAGACCAAAGTCTGCTAAAAGACTTCCCTGCTGCTGGAGATAAAATCATTGACATTGAAGCTGCTGGCCAGGCCAAGTTAAAAGAAGATGGTAGAGAAGAAGATGGAAGCCCAGTCAAAACTCCACAATTAGAATTGACTCAGGATGGAAAGGTATGGCTGACTTTCACACCAAAATTATTTGTTCATGTGGTGTCCATGTGTGGTTATTTAGTGCATATCACTTCTGAGCATCATACAGAACATGGTATTAAAATATAAAAGGAAAATTCTCTAGTGCTTTCTGTAGGTTTAACTTAATCTAAGTGTATGTAAGCAAAACAGAATACAAACTTCTGAATGGCATCACGTAGGGTTTCTTTTATTGCTATAATTTAATCTGAATTCTCAGTAAGCTTGCATGAGTTCTTGAAACAAATGTTTCAAAGACTAAATAATGTTTTATTCATTTCCTTAGTTTGTTTAGATTTTTAGAAAATTGTTAGTATATCCACAGTTGTGTACATTCTACAAAGTTGGGTATATTATGACTGTGTTTAATTACCACAGGAAACGGTATTGTTTTAGTAGCCATTGCAGAATTATTTCATCCTTTAAAAACTTGCATGTTGACTGAGGCACAGATTTCTGTGAAAAGTGAAGTACTTTGATCTGTTCCTGTTGCAAACGACCATTTACTTGTCTTGTCTTGTTTGTTTGAGCTACTGGGGGAATAGGTCAAAAAATTAAATTTAGATCTTGTATGCTTTGATGTAAAATTTTCTTTCCAAAGTGTCAGCTAAAATCTGCTGCTCTTCTCTCTTGGAGACTATTTCTTTTTCTGGCAGTTCTCCAGAACTTACTTTCCTATTTAGAGTGTAATTTTGTTTTCAAACATTTTTGCAAGTTAGCTACCCATTTGATTCCTAGGGGAACTGCTGAGTTGCTCTGTGTGGTTCGCATGCTTCCACTGCATTCAAGTGTAGGAAGGGAACAAATACCACCAGTTGCATTTTTTTTGTTTGCTGGCAAGTTGAAATAATTTTGAATTACCCTTCAAAAAAGGCACACAGAGAGATTCTTTATGGGAGAAAAATGGTAAAATAAATTCCTATGTTTTGACTTTGGGCTTGGTAAAATGGTGATACTCCCTTGCTTTCAAGGTGGCAGTATCTTTCTACGTTTTAATCAAAAGAAATAAAAACCCCACTATTTTGGGGAATTGTTCCAGGAAGCTGTTCAGTAAGGTTTTGTTACTCCTGCCAATTCTGTGAACAGCTTTCTTTCCCCCCTAGCACAGATACTTCTTTTCCTTTCTGGTTCTCTTTAAGTCTTGGAGGAAATGGTTATAAACCCAAGAATCAAAGTGCCAGCTTGTCTTTCGTGTACTGCACTGTCCCCTGACCTTTCTGCCGAAGCTTTGAATGTCTGTCCGCTTCTATCTGTTGTAACTGACTATTACAGTTCAAAAGTGCACAGTTCTTTGCTGCCTGGGAACAAAACATTAGTAATGGGTTCCTTTCATAATCCACAGAAGTAAACAAGTTGGCTGCTTGTAAAACACAAGGGGATTTCTATTTTTAGTTGGCTTTTCTATTGCATTAGTAGAGCTATCCCAGCTTCTAAGTAAAAATTTTCACTAACTAATAATTTCTTTTTTTTCCCTCTTCTTGTGCCTTCAAACTTGCATTTTGTTGTGCTTTCATTCTCCACTGTGCACAGAATTTTTTTCTTCAGCTCACTCACGTACACCCATCATCGCTACCCATCCATTCTGTGTCATCGCATCTCAGAAACCAGCCACCTGTCCCTGAGATGGACACGCTTTCAGATATTTCGGAGGAAGATCCCTTTATTGAGCCCCTCCTTACCATCCCAGACATCTCAGAGGGCAATTCCATGAAAGAAACACTAGATCTTAATAAAAACCAAATAGCTTTACCGAATAACATATTTGACTCTGTGAGACACCTAGCTAGTCAAGGCTCCCCTGCTGTGGAGGGAAAAATCCATACAAATGACTACAAGAGCACTGAGTTGTGTGTCTCATGCAGCTTCATCAGATGCTTTTCTTTTAGTTTCCGCTCGCTGCTTGATGAGGATGGTTATATTACTTTTCCTAGCCTTCCTGATGTTTGCATCTCTTTCCTCCCACCTGGCCTTCAGCACTATATTCCTATTACCTCTCCTTCCTTCATCCCCTCCTTTCTCCTTATCTTTGTGCTGCTTCTGTCTGCTTTCCAGTCTATTCCTTTTTCACTCACATTTTCCCTTCCTCTCGCTCTGTCCCTCTGCTACCTGGAGCCTAAGGTGACTTCCTTTAGTGCTTCTAATGACAATGACCTGAATGACAAAGCAGAGGAAGAGGAGGTGTGTAATTTTCTTGCTTAAATGTTGACACTTGCTCATAGCTTTTATGCTTATGCTCCCAGAGGCTTGCTCGGTTTTGCACACTTCCTAGTATAGGGATAAATCTGCGTGCATGCCTGTATATATATAAGTACTCTCACACACATGTATATCTGTATCTTTCTAACTTTTCTCATTTCTGAAAAAATGCCATTGGGGGATTTTAGTCAATAGATGGTTTTTCTGCCTGAATTCCTACAGCATGCATAATTTCCTTAGATTCCACAGATACTGAGCTGCAGGTAGAGTTGCTTTGTAGTTCAAAATGTTTACGAGCATATAAATCTGAATACTGAAACTGCTGTGTAATAATAGATACATTATGACTTGATACTATTTGCAAGTTGTGTTACTTGCACTATCAGTTTGTGTTAAAAAGCATGTCTCCTGCAGGCATTGACTGCAACGCACCTCTCCAAAGTTCTGTTTAGATCTGAAAAGTGAAATTCCTAAAAGCTGAATTCAGAACATTGTGGATGCTTTAAAATCAGCTTTTTCATTATTCCAGATTTCGGATGTTTCTGCCCTACAAGGGTGTGTGCAAAGTTGAGTCTGTCCAAGGCACTTTTTATTTTTTAAGTGCTTTTATTAATCTTTAGGAGCAGTTAAGGTGGAGACCGATTTCGTTCGTTACCTGGGATTGCAGGTTGTGACAGACTTTAATCACTGGAATCTGAACTTTCTTTGAAATACACAGTTAAAATTGCTGTACAGAAGTCTCAGTCACACTAATACATCGCTCTGATCATCTGGAGCAGTTGACAAAATGCCTCCTTTCCTTACATCTGCTGTGCATGTTACAGCAATGCTACTAGAAAAAGGTGGTTTATTTTGCTCTTCAGAGGAATATTACAAATATTACAGAATCAAAAAGGGGGAGGGCCTGTTCAATGGTACATTTAACAAAGTTTGTTAAACTGATTAAACCAATACAATATATATTGAAAACATGCTAAATACAACATGATATCATTAAAAACACCAATCTAAGTTTAAAATCCTGAAAAACCATGACTTCAAAGACTTTCTCAATTTTTTGGTAACCTAATTCAATCCATCATTTGTGACATAAAATTGCAGAAAATAGAACTCCAGATAAGTGAGAAATAAATAAAAATGCAATTATGTACCACATGATGTGTGCATTCACCCAGAATCCAAAATGTAATGTTATGTGCAATAAGTAAACCCCTCTTCAAATTTATGTACTTTCACAGCGTTGACTTCTAAATGCATCTTTTCCTAAGATTAGCAGTTGATGTTTGTACCTGTGGAAAGACTAGGAAGCGGTTTGCTTTTTAAAGAATGGTGTTCCTTAAGGCATTCAGAATACTTGTAGGTGAGATATGAAGATTAGCTACCATTTCCAACAGAGTGCATTGCAGTTTGAGGATGAGTATATTCACCTTAACAGGGGGATGGAGTGCAAATAACTCATCCCAAGACAGCAACATTCTTAAAATAAATAAGACAGTTTGTAAATACCCTTTTTAGGTGTTCAACTTGAATCCTAGACTGTCTAACCAAACGAACTCATGCATTAGATTCCATTTTCCCATCAACTTGTTGCAGAGTTTAAGGTGCTTACCACAGAAATTATGCATACCATTTTTTTTGTCTTTACTCATTCTTAAATTTCCATCTGGGAAAACATGGAAAAGTACAGCAAGAAAGGGACATAGTGTGAAACTTCCATTTCTCATGCCACTTATGCCAAATATTACTTCAGCCATTCTACAACAATGTAGGTGAAGGAAGACCAAAGTCGCTTAATAATTTCAACAACATCTGGGGCCGAAACAGTAAAGGTCTGTAAATATAGCACGCTTTGCAGCATTTACAAAGAGATGAAGCCTCTATGTTACTCTGTCAGCGTATGTTAACCGCTCCTTTTCTTGATAATTTGCCACGTGCTCACATAGGTGGAATCTGAAGAGGAGGAAGAACAGCAGAAGGTGCATGGTTGTTTTTTTACAATTAAATCTGACTGTAGCTGCCTGCCTTGTTAGCACGCTAAATTTTCTGTGGATGTAATCTGAATAGTGCCTTTTCACTTTACCATTTTGTTTCCTTTATTTAACTTTTTATTTACTTGCTGGTACATTTTATGTTTTTTTTTTTTTTTTTTTTTTTGTGTGTGTGGCTTAATTTCACAGAGCAATTCCTTGAGAGTAGACGGGGAAAATATTTATGTCAGACATAGCAATTTAATGTTGGAGGTTTGTATATAATAAAAGAAACACTTTCCCTTCTCCCGGGCTGCCAGGCTGCATGGGATGGGAGGTCACTTGCAGGCTGTTATGAACACAGTGCATGAAGTGCATGGGGGAAAACCAGCTTGAAAATGTTGCATGTTATCATTCTGGTTTCTGAGTTTAAATTAAAAAAAAACAAACCAAAACAGGCAACCACCAAAAAAATCCAAACCAACCAACCACAAAAACCCCTCAGCTTGAATGTTGAATGTACATTTTGTATATTTTTACTAGATGTTTTCAAGGTGACAACTGGGAATAATAGCCCTATTTAGATAAAGCAAACACATCGGTCTAATTCATAATCCTAAACGGGACTTTTATACATTGCTCCTCAATGTGTGCATCTTCTGTTGAGCAGGGTTTCTAGTTTCCACCAGTTTAATCAACCTTTATGAAACACATTATCTGAATAAATTGACTTAGTGTAAGGCACAGGCAGTGATAGTATGGAAAAACTAATTCTCCTTCTCATGCTCATTGATTTTAGGAGCTTTGAGAAATGTATGTGAGGATTGGATTTTTAAGGGGAATGTTTAGATATGCTTCTGAAATCTTTGCCTTTTTTTTTTTTTCGTTTTTCAAATGGAAGTAATTCTTGCTTCGTAAATGTTGGTTTTCATTGAAGATGAGCAACAACAAAGAGCTTTGAAGAGTATGTTAGTGTCTAGTGTTTTGTCACTGAAGTAGAGATTATTATTATAAGAATTTCCATATAGTCTGTTAAACTGGATTATTTTATCAAGACTGTAGTCATATTAGGTGTCATTTAGCTTGTGGTTAATAACATAAACTAGTAACTGAAGAAACTTTAGAAAATCCTACTGCTGTCTTTAATTTATTTTATTCATCCAGATGGGGCTATAAATAATTCCCTTTGTCACAAAAACTGTCTCTTCAAAAATCACTGGCTTTGTTCAGTAATAAGGAGATGTATGGATCGCAGTAACCAACTAATAAGTTTTTTGGCTTTTTGCAGCTTTTGATCACTATTGAAACTTTGCTTGTGTATAACGTACTAAAGCACTGAAAGTGTGCATTGCATAACTGTGCTTTGATCAAGTCCAAGAAATGTGCCTTGTGTCAAGCCAACAGGTTTTAAAATTATGACGTGATTGTTATGAGCTTCAGTTGGGTAGTAGAATGCCTTTGGCATAAGGTTTTATTTCACCCAGATAATACATACTTTAGGGGGACATATTTAATGTCTCATTTGTTAGTCCTAGATTAAACGTGAAGCATTGGTCCTGTGACAATATGAACCTACTGAGTTGCCAGAAGGGGAGAGATTCCTAGTGTTCAAAGTGCATGTGTGAATATTTGCAGAATTAGGAAATATATGTGCAGCTCCAAACTATTGCTGGTGCTGAACATGCTTCACTGAAAAGAAATTAGAAACTAATGAGTTTGTATTGGGTTTGGATTTTTTATGACTTAAGACAGGGTGTCTTTGCACTGTGACCACTGACTATAAAATCCTAACCAAAATGTTAAATTTCAAAATGTTCTGTTACAAAGTATATAAAATCTTTGTACAAAACCCAGTTGCTGTACCTAAATTATTGTATCTGGTAACATTCTTTTGATAAAACTTCATTAATAATTACATCGGCATTGATATTATTCCATTTTAATCTTCAGCCTTTGAATTCTGTACTAGAAATGGATCTGAGGCTTACACTCGAATTTCACCACAGAATACTGAAAAAATATTCATGTGTTAGAGTGTGCATAACCGGCATAAGCTTTTCTCAAGACCTGGCATGCCGAAAGGAGGGCAGATTATGAAAGTGGAATGAAAACTGCCCTTCCCATGAAAGCCCAGCGTCGTATTTAAAGGATAATAAATTTCGAAGAGAGCTAAGCAGATAGACTTTTGCCTGCTTAGCAGAACAGTTGTGTTTCTGCGTAGCTCCTGATCCTTATGTCTGCTGCTGTGTGTGGTATAAAGTGAAAGACTAGCTTGTAGACATTTGATCCAAGGTGCTACAGCTTTGCCTCAATGGGTCATCACAAAATCTAATTCAATATTCACACTGTGCTGTCCCTACCTGAGTGCTGTGCCCGCTTTCAGGTTCTTAAATGTGGAATTGGCAGATATCAGGTTTTAAGTCTTTAAATCTGATTCTTCCAGTAAGTTTAATCCTACATGACAGGCACAATGAGTAGTCCCTATGAAGTTAAGCAGGTGTTAGTTGTTTGCATATTTGGCCCTGTAGTATTGCCTTCACAGAACTAAGTATTCTTCATGGAGCTTGTACTATAAAGAAAGATACGTTTTTGTAATGATTTTTGGGTTAGACTGTTGTTTACAGCTGCCTTCAGTAATGTTAGTTGTGCAGTATCGCAAAAATGCTTGCTTCTGTGCTTACAAATTTTAGATGAAAGCAAGCAAGTACTGGAAATTATTATTGTTTCATAGGGCTAGTAGTTTCATGTTCTGGATGAAAATAGCCCTCTGTTAAATAACCTTGCACAGCATTATTTTTCCTTTGCCTTAAAATATGGAAGAAACAGCGTATGAGTGGCCCTTCATTACAAAAACAAAACCAAAAAAATCTTAGTTCCCTTATAGCCTTAAACTTTTTTATTTTAAGGCACTCTAAAGAAGAATAGCTCTTCAGACACAAGGCACTTTCCTTGGTTGGATTTCTTTTTTTGCCTTTTTTTTTTTTCCAGTTAAGTTTGCTTTTGTTGTCGTGTTTTGTCCTACTTTGTTTTACGTTGCGGGTTGCTAGGACCTGGATAAGACCCAGGACGACTTACTGAAACACCAGGCTAGCATTAGTGAGCTCAAGCGCAATTTCATGGAATCCACACCTGAACCACGCCCAAATGAGTGGGAAAAGCGGCGTATCACACCTCTGTCGCTACAGACACAAGGGGTATGTCACTGCAGACACTTGTCCGCATGCGTTTCCGTACAATCCTGTATGTAATACAGTAGATGTAGTTTGTCCTTTAGATTAACACTTTCTTTGGCTAATGTAATATTTGTTTATACTAAGTATACATTAACTTTTTACCACTTACTGTTGGACCTGACTTTGTCGGGAATGTGTGGAATTTTATTCTTCTACAAGAACAACTGCATTAGAATCACTAGAAAAAAATTGCGGTGATGGCAGTATTTTCCTGTGTATTAAGGACAGCTTAAATTCACTTTGATTTACACGTATTAATGGAGGTAACTTTTCAGTGACAGTAGAACTTTTCCCTCCTTTTCCCTCTCTTTAGCTCTTCACAGACAGCTTGTGCATAAAGACACACACAGCCTGTGTGTTGTTTCAGAAGGACCTTACATGACCAGTTAATTTACAATGGTGACTTCTTCAGGACATATTTAATGTAGTTATTAAAATTTACTCACCTTAAACTCTAAAAGTCTGTAAAATGAGTGTACCTACTTTTTCTCTATACCTCCTTCCTGACTGAACCTTAAAACAGCAGTTTGGAAAATGATTTTCTACAAATATCTTCCTGGATGCTTGTGGCAAAAAAATTACCCAAATAAACTTCTCTTGCTGTTGTGAAACTTTTAGTTTTATGAGGAGCTCTTTGCTGCTTCTTTCATATAGTAGAAGAGCAAATCAATCTTGAAAAGCAATCATTTTATCTTCTGTTGTTATCCTTTTCTTCCACCATTTTTCCTACCCTTCACTCCTAAATGTATTGTTGTCCTGTCCCATTAAATTCTTAAGTATTCTCTTCAGTTCCTAGAGAGGTGAGCTTTCAATCAAACTTGCTTGATGCTACCAAATGATTTTTGTTAATAAGACATTATTTCAATAAGATACTTAAGCAATCTGAGCTGTGACTATGTGCATACAGATAATACAGTCACTGACTATGGATCACTTCTTTAATGACTATTTTGTTAATTTCTTGGCAGTAACCATAAATTATTCCTCAGATTTCTGAGTAATACCTGAATAGTTCTACACACAGTGGTATATGCATAGGTACAAACACTGGTCAGATTTTCAGACGTCCACGTCACATTGGTTCATTTAATAGCTATAAGTGTCTTTTTGGTTAAAATAGACATGTATGTAAAAGCGTAACTTAATTTTTGTTTTGTGGTTGTGTGTATTTTCTATGTTGACTTCTTTGTAGTGAAGTCGAGGCCCCTCGAAGTCTTTATCTCTGTATTTTTTTTCCTCATCTAGTATGTTCTATCACCTTCAGATGGTTTGGCTTTATGTTTATGTATAGCGTGTGTCTGTCTCATTGCTTGTTGATTTACACTGGTTTTATGAAATGAAAACCAAATAGAAAAAAGGAGACCACATTTTCCAAGTGAAACTGCTGCCTGCGAAGGAGAAGCAATGGACTGCAATGACATGGATTGCTGGAGCAAAACCAGAGGAAACCGATAAGGTGGCTGCCCTGAAACCTACTGCCTCTTTGCTGTATCTGCTGTGGGCTAGCTTGAGCACTTCTTTCTTTTTTTCCCTGATGGAGATAACTTTTTTTAAGCCAGTACTGAAAGGAGAAGTTTGAGTTGTAATCCAGGATCTCTGTGTGTGTGTATATGTGTATATACACACATATATGAATGCCAGCAACATTCTGCTTAAGCACCAAACTAGCTGTGAAGTTCTGAATGGCTGCTATTTGAAAAGAAAACCTATTTTTCACTGGAAAATTAGTGTGTTTTATGTGACTAGGATGACAGCAAAACACGTATTTCCATTCTACATGGAAATCATTGTCTGCAGTTATTTGACACTTCACACAAGAACTTTTGCTTTACGTGTTCACTATGTGATCATTATTCAAACCAATAATGCTGTAGAAGCAACTTGATTTCAAAGGCAACCTGGTTCTGAGTACCTCCACGCTTCTGTACCTCTCTTTTCGTCCAGGAAAAGAGGGAGTTTTTTTCTCCCATAAGCTGGTTTAACATCAGTGTAGTGAAAAACACTATATAACCAGTGGGACTACTATCAGTGTGGTAATAATGATGGGTAGCAATTGTGATGTTGCTTTTTTACATCGCTTTTGGGCTATTTTCCACCACCTAGGACTTGGAACAAAAGTACGTTAATGTAAAGCTGTCAGTCCTATTTCAGTAACGTATATAAATGCAAGGTCTGGAAAACAGTGCATTTCCATCCTGAATTGTTTGCTGATGGATGTAGAGAAGTTTGTGTTCAAGTGCTTTATTACCCCCAATTTATAAAATTGCTGGTATTAGGAGACTAATACATTGCACAGTCCTGTTCCTGGACTCTATGTTTCCTTGCCTGTCTTTAGGATGGTTGGACAATAGGCGAGAATAAAGAGGCATACTGCTGCTAATACTCTTTCTTTTCTTCCTTCTTTTGCTCCAGTGAAAATACTTGCAAATAAGTCATATTCTTTGTATGAGAAATGTTATTTTGGGTACATCCCGTTTCTGCCACTATACTTCTGTATCACCATACTGCCACAAATGCACAGCATCTGTGACTTAATTGTAACAGAAATTGTGACACATTGATATGTATGTCACACATAAATATGTGAAATGTTGTTATGTTATAGATACCCACAATATTTTTTTTTAATCCATCCCGTCAACCCACTGCTGCCTGTAAACAGTATTTCATGTTAGTGTATATGACGATGTACCAGAAGGAATTTGCCAGGAATTTAAACATTTTCACAGGCTGATAGGTTATTGTAACTACAGTAATTTGATGAAAGGTGCCAATTCTATCTATACATTTAATCATTTTTACTAAATGCTTCCTCGGGGAACGGGGGTTACATTGTCAAACAAAAGGTGTGATTGGGGTTTTTCTTTTAAAAGATTAGAAGACCAAAAAATTTGCAAGTGCTAAAATGCAAAAAGATGGGTGGTATGGGCCTGTCGTTAATTATGTACATATGTGGGGGAGAGAGAGATGCACACAGTCTGACTACATAAAGATTCCCTGCCCCCCCCTTTTTTTTTTTGCACTGCTTTAAGTGGTTAGAAAGCATGTGGTACCAGAGTATGGTAGAAGGAGCATCATGAACATTTATTGGGCACGGTAAACAAGGGAAAGAAAGTGGGGGTGAGGAACACGTTGCCCTGATGGATATTGAATGTTGCATGAGGGCGGATTTAATAACTTGCATTCACGTTAAATTTTCTTAGCCAC
>NW_009647401.1:3130842-3131978 GCF_000708025.1 Charadrius vociferus | reverse complement strand
TAGTTCTTTTTCTTTTCCTTCTCTGTTCTTCTGCATGCCGTATGTGTTGTGTAGTATATGCACAGTAGCAAGGTGTAACTTCTCTCAGTTCAGATTCTACGTTGCTTCTCACCGGGGCTGCCTCTGTCTGCGTGGCACCTCGGCTTTGCTCTGGCATCTGCTTCTGCTGGGATTCTCTGCGGTGCCACTTTCTAAGACAGAAATGTATCTTCTTGAATGTTGTCAAAATGTGTGTTATGTCGATCTTGGGTATTTGTTACATTCGTGGCTTTTTCTTTTAGCTGTTTTTGCTTCTTAATTAATCCAAGAGCTGGTGGAAGGAAGACCAGAATAAAGCCTTTTAGCTTTTTCAGAGGCCTGTGTACCCACATGAATTTTAAAAGTTTGCTTTATCATGCAGATTTATAGTACTACAGAAAATAGACCAGACTGCGAACATAATTTATGCTTTAAAGCAATGTACCCTTTCACGTATGTTTGAATAAAACAAGTTTTCCCAGTAGAATGGGAAAGGCTTTTTGAAAACGGATTCTTTAATAGAAAAAAAATTGCTTAGGTTATTTAAGCATTTTAAAAACATAAATATATATTATAAAGAAAATCTCATTTCAACATTGTGGGTCTGTATTGTTTAAAGCAAATGTATCTGACTACCCTGAAGCTCTGAGCCAATTAGGCATTAGAAGGTGTTAAAAATGGATTTTTAAAAGGGAAACATCCCAATATTAAATACAGAATTACTGCCCGAGTAAACTGTCCTGTCTGGAAAATCCACGGAAATGTTAATGTTCTTACTTTTTATCGTGTGATATGCATGGTGGAGAGATGCGGTATTGGAGTATGGCTGTGCGTTGCGGTGACAGCAGTGTTTTGTCCCGTCTGCTCTCCCTTCGCCTTTGGGGGACCGGTGCCCCCGCAGCCCCCGCTGCCTGCCCCCAGCCCAGTCCCTGTCGCTGTCGCCTGTCTCTCTTGCCGCACCTTTCCTTTGTAGGTCGCTGCCGCTCCGTCCGTCACTCTTTAATTCTTTCCTTTCCCTTTTCTAACTCGTCTAGAGCCTAGAAGAGGAGATAACGTCCATTTTATTTAGTAAGGAGGGCTTTGGCGCTGGCACCGGAGGGCCCTTCGCCGCCGCCGCC
>NW_009647401.1:3065472-3130302 GCF_000708025.1 Charadrius vociferus | reverse complement strand
AGGGGACGGGGGCGCGGGGTTAGATTTGTCACCGACCCCCGACGCCTTAGAAATGGCAGAAAGGTGGCCTGCAGCTTGCTTCTCCGGTATCAGAGCCGGTAAGCTGGTCGCTGGTCTTAGAGGGGAGAGAGGCATCCGGCTAGAGAGCTTCATGCTGTGTTTGCAACACTTAAGAAATACTAATTGGCGCTTGTTTAAGCTTCACCGGGAATGCTCGCTTACACTCTGTAGGTGCTTCGCTTGGTAAACAGCAATCAAAGCTCATATTAAGTCACAGATGATGTGTTGATTTTTGTATTCTTATTGTTTGCACTCAAATTTTGCTGCAAGCTGTTAACTAAAAAATACATTAAATCAAAAAACCCGAGCTGATACATAATTCACGCTGGGCTTTCTGGGATATCCATTGCAGATCATTTTGATATGGAACAAATACTAATATGACTGCTTTAATCTCATCATTTTGGCTCCAAACTGTATCCTCATGGGATCATCTTGGTTGTCATGTATTGCTATTCTGACAACATACCACACTAAACAAGCTCCCTCGTTATCTATTAAGTTTCATGAAGTAACAGACCAAAGATCAACAACTAATAAAACCTTACAATAAAGTCTTTTTTGTTGTTGTTTTCTATGATGATAAACTGATAGGAGAATGCTAAATAGGTTGTGGGGGTTTTTTACTTAATATCCTTCTCAATTCCTGATTTAACCAAGAGAAATAACTGCCTTAGCATCACTGGCCAGTGCGTTCATGCTTTTACTTTCAGTCTTTCATAATTAAATTCTTCTCCCAATTAATAATGTCTGTAATTCTTAAGTACCTTTCAAGGGACTATTTCAATGAAGGGGAAGGAAAGGAGCGTAGTTCTATGCGAATCTTGCAGTGAATAAACAGAATCTGTCTAGTATCATGAATATACATTCTTAAAAGCTTGCTTGGAGAATGTTGCACTGTTGAAAAGGGTTATGCATTGATTTTTGTCCTCTGATTGCTTTTTGTTTCACAGAGACATGCTTCCAGAACAGAAGGGCCTTGTACTGGAGTCAGCGATGCTGATAAGGTTCTACTGATTTTTTCCATAGTTAAATTTGGCTCTAACTCTTCCAGTCCATCTTCATTCTTTCTTTCCTTCCTTTTTCAGTTAACCATCACAACCATCTTTTGTCTTCTACATGACATGAACCAGCCATCAGCTAATTTTGTTTCCATCATTTTAATTTATTCATATACTCTACTTTTGTTTTTCCTCATCCATGTTTTTTGTGCAGAGTTCACATGAGACTCTGGACATAGTGGAGGAGAAGAAGCAGGCAGAGGTTGGGATAGAAGAAACAGTAGTCGTAGACGAAACCAACAAAGGGAAAATGCAAGTTGCCACTGATGCTGGGGAAACATGTAAGGTGGAGCATCTGTCAAAAAAGGACTCTTCATCATTGCCATCAGATAGTAGCAGCAGCAGCAGTAGTAGTGAGAGTGAGGATGAAGAGGTGGGAGAATACCAGCCACATCATAGGGCAATTGAGGAAGTCATCAGGGAAGAACAAGAAGAAGAGGAAGACGTGAAAAGGAAAGAACATGGAGAAAAAATACAGCATGTCGAAGCCACATCAGAAGGCAATAAACTAAATGTGCCGGTTGAGCACGCACAAGTTACAACTGAAGATTTGGTCCGGGAAAATGCAGTTACTATAGCTACAGAAGAGAAGAATTTGTCAGAGGAAATTAAGCAAGATTTAGGTGAAGAAAAAGAGGAAGAACAGCTCAAACTCAATGGAGATGTCTCTCATGTTGACATTGATGTTGCACCACAAATAATATGTTGTTCTGAGGTAAATGGTAGAACAGTTTGACAACTAGATTAAGCGGAGATATTTCTTGGGGTGAAAATATACCTGCCTTTCTTCTTCTCCTATTCCTCCAACTCTTCAGGCATCCAACAAGATTCAGATCATTTGGAAGGGGAAACCATTGATGAGCAGTGAAAATCTGTCTCCTTCAGTTATGGTTTCTGACTTTTTGCTAGAACTGAGTGAAAATCACCAGTAAGGCAAACCTTCCGAAGACTGACATCTCCCTTTTATCGCCCCCTTATTTTATATGCACATATAGAATGTATATTTACATGTTTCCAATGTTTTAAGTCTCGTCTTGTCTATTTGTCAATTGTAATTGTGATTGGAAAGCTATTGGCAATTGAGATCAGAAAACACCCATCACAAATTTTTGTTCTTTTTTTCCCTCACTACTCACTGCTTTTCTTGCCTTTTTTTTTCCCTTTTAAAAAATGTTATGAATTTACAGACTATGGCTGGAAATTGCATAGCTGAGAACATTGCATGGTAAAGGGATGAGGCCTATAACACAGTCTTACTGTGAAGTCTTCTAGTGCAGTAGATATTTAGGGAAGCATGCGTGTGTTCCAGTCACAGGGAGTTGTTTTAAGCCCAACAGAGTTGAAGGGTTCATTACTGGGCAAACTTTATAAAGAAGCAGAATAGGAAAAAATGAAGCGCAGGGACGCATCTCTTTGTAATGTTGGCATGATCAACAGATGAGTTTTTCAACAATTGGATAGTTTTTTTCCTAGTTATCTACCTACTTGTTCTTGTAATGGTGGCAAAATTCCTTGGAATTTCTAGTTCTTATTTGCAGCTTGACTGAGCAATGATAGATATTTTCCCAGATTAATTCTAATACGAAGCTTATCCATCTGAGCTAGCAATCAGCTTCTTTATGCAAACTAAGATTTTTCCTAGTGATGCTCTTTTAGACATTTTCAATACCTGTGGTGCAGCTTGGGTTTAGCAGTTGCTTTCTGTGATATGTACTGTTGGCTGAAACACAGAAATTTGGCAAGGTTATTAGGAGATTAATTTTTCCTACCATGTTACGTAGGTACTAGAGAGCTGGTATATTAGTCTTCATTTCACTATGCTTATTTATTGCATGCTTTTTGATTGGGAAGACAGTCAAATGCTTACCTTACTGTTATGATTTTCTTGAGTTTCTAGTTGTGTTTTCTTGGTCCACTTTACAAACCTCCTTCTGTCTTTTGAATTGATTGGTTATTTCTTGCACCACAGCCTCCAGTAGTGAAAACAGAGATGGTAACCATTTCAGATGCCACACAGAGAACTGAAATCTCCACTAAAGAAGTTCCAATTGTTCAAACAGAAACTAAAACTATCACATATGAATCTCCGCAGGTATGGTGGATGGGTTATAATATTGTTTGCAAGCTGGCTTTTATTCCAGTTACTTGTAGATCAAAATACATAACGTCCAAAACATGCTTTTCAAAAACCTACACTTCTTTCTAGCAGTTAAGATTATACTTTGGCTGGAAATTAGGTAAGTGAAATGTTTGTAGACAAAGCAATATTACTTCTGAAGTTCTAAGTGTTGGGGTTGTTTTAATATAAGGGCTTAATTGCTGTCTGCAAATCTATAACTCATTTTTGGTTTTGGACCCTTAATTAAAATATCCCATTGCTCCTGAAAGGAACATGTAGCTTTGATCACAAATTTTCCACAAGAATGAACCGTAACAACACTTTTACATGACTCTGTAAACTTGGATGGCTTCTATTTAGATTGCAGTTCTAACCGAACTAAAGAATATGTTTAGTAAGAAAACCAGCCTTTGCTCCTGTGAAAACAAAGCTTTTAAATGCCAAAATACAAAAATATAATTTAATTTTTTTCCTTACAGTTTGATGGCAGTGCTGGTGGCAATGCTGGTGTGCTGCTGAGTGCACAGACAATTACATCAGAGTCAGTTTCTACTACCACAACTACACACATCACAAAGGTAACATATATTAACGTTGCTCTGAACTAAAAAAAACCCCAAACCCTCAAAATAAAGTCTTACGTGAAGTTTCTCATATATCTGCTAATTTATTAAAGAAAACTGACTTGAAATGGATTGGATTCATTCCTGGCATGTGTGAGAGTTAATCTTTCTGCACACAGATTTTGAACAGAGAAGCCCTGATGAATAAGCAGGAATATCTAAGAACAGGACAGGGAAAGGGAGGAAAATATGTTTAGTTTTTTTAGTACTTCATATAGGTATTATTTCTGTGTTTGATAAATGAGTATGTACCTAAATTTCTACAGTTTCAGTCCTGTCATCACTCGCTGCTATCTTACAGAATCTTTGTTAATGTAACTGATTTATCTGAGGTCTGCAAGAGCCCAGCTAATGGCATCGGTTATAAGTGTGAACTGAAACAGTGTTTTCTCAGCTTTTGTGTTGATGATCCTTGTGTTGATAGGTTTAGAGCATATTTAAAAACAGTTCATAACACTGGATTGCTTTGCAAGCATATACGTTGCCAGAGTATGTTAGAACTACCAAGCTGTGATGATGATTATTTTTATTATTGATTTATGTAAATATTTATCAAATGTTAGGCGCCCCAACAACACAGGTTTGAACTCTTGTCTTTGAACTCTTAAAATAGTTTTACAAGAAAATTACAGAAAGCATTGTTTATGGTAAAGCAAAAGGGAAGAGGGAAACATGAGGTGTGAGTTTAGGATTCATTCCCCCAGGACAAGAAGTTTCACATCATAGCAGAATGGAACAATAATTCACTGCTCACTGGATATATATTCAATATATATATATATTCTGAAGATTGAAATAGTCTTTCTAAAGATTGAAATAGTCTTAAGATTGAAAGTTGTATTCACAGAATGACAGCGGAAGGATGATGTTGGAAAGTTGTCGGATAAAAGTCACATGAAATAAAGTAAGCTTAGAATTTAAAATGTGTATGTTTTGTTATACAGACTAGTCAACAGGTCCTTTTCAGTCTCCTGCTCCCTTTTGGAATCATTAAGACACCAACATTTTAGGAAGAAGTCTTTATTCAATAAATTGTGCTACTATAGCTAGAGGGAGTGGTAAAAAAAGTGTACATTTACTTGTCAAGTTCAGATGTCAAATAATGCTGCTTTTTGGAAGGAACCAAAAGGAGACTGTTAATTCTGGCAAAATTACTGGGATTACCCTAATGTAGCAGATCCTTATCTTTTCTTACCAACTGCTTATCATCGATTCAAAAGACTGTTTGAATTTTCTAAACTAACTTTCCATTTTACATGCCGAACTGTTCATTATTGATAAAGTGACCTGCCAAAATAGTTTTAATCTTCTAATGGAATTCTTAACAGAATTATCATGGATCTTTTCTAATATGGTCAGTTTATCTGAAGTAGTAGTTTATTCTTTTCTCTTATACAGGCTGATTTTAAGAAATAAAAGCATTTAATGTTATTTCTGTGTTAATTTTTCTATAAGCTAAAATATTTTAATCATTAGAGTAAGAAATGAAGAAACAACGCACCAAATTATTTCCATCAGCAATGTGAAATCTGTTGAAAATATCTCACTGAGGTCCATTGTCATGGTTTAACCCCAGCTGGCAACTAAGAACCACACAGCTGCTCACTCTCTCCTAGCGGGGTGGAATGGGGGATAGAATCAGAAGAGTAAAAGTGAGAAAACTTGTGGGTTGAGATAAAGACAGTTTAATAAGTAGAGCAAAAGCCACACACACAAGCAAAGCAAAACAAGGAATTCATTCACTGCTTCCCATCAGCAGGCAGGTGGTCAGCCATCTCCAGGAATGCAGGGCTCCATCACGCATAGCGGTTGCTTGGGAAGACAAATGCCGTAACTCTGAACGACCCCCTTTCCTTCTTCTTCCCCCAGCTTTATGTGTTGAGCATGGTATGCGATACCACTTTGGTCAGTTGGGGTCATCTGTCCCGGCTGTGTTCCCTCCCAACATCTTGTGCACCCCCAGCCCACTCGCTGGTGGAGTGGTTCGAGAAGCAGAAAAGGCCTTGACTCTGTGTAAGCACTACTCAGCAATAACAAAAACACCACTGTATTATCAATGCTGTTTTCAGTACAAATCCAAAACATAGCCCCATACTAGCTCCTATGAAGAGAATTAACTCTATCACAGCCAAACCCAGCATACCCATGAACTGCAGAACTGAAAACCAGATCATCTTTGTATTTAATGGCATAGGATTCTTCAGAGACTGAGAACAGACCCATGGTATATAGATTAAAATCAAAGAAAAGACTCCTGGAATTTCCTTGTCGCTGGATTTATATGGTGGAAGATGCTGTAATTCCAGTTTGCCTGCATATCTAGATCTGTTCAAACTTGGGCTTCAGTAACAGAAGGAATTCTCTATTGCTTGGGTTTTATCAAGTTTAGCAATTGCTAGAATGTGACTAATTGCATAACTGAAAAAGGAAATGATGATTTAGCACCAAGAATATTTACTACTAATATTGCAACTCGGTCACAGAAATTTATTTACTTCAGTGTAACAGAAAGGAGTGCTTTGTGGCAATATGAAATAATTACAAGGATGTTTTCTTCTTTTTTTTGTGCCATCTGTAGATGGTAAAAGGTGGGGTTTCAGAAACAAGAATTGAGAAGCGCATCGTCATTACTGGAGATGCAGATATTGACCATGATGAGGTGAGCATGTAAGCTGTCAACATATACAGTGTGCTTTTTTGTAGTCCAGTGAGATCTAGGTATTTCAGAAACCTGAAATAAGAGAAAGGTAGAGAAGTTGAATAAGAGGGCACAGAAAGACCCTGAGACTGTTAATTCTGGCAAAGTTGTTAAGTGATCGTGTTTTGTGAATAAGGAGCCTTTAGAATATAACTGAAAAAAACCCAGCATTTGTAACTTTGCAACATAGATCATGTGAATGGATATCTTACTATTTTTAAATGGATTGCTTTTTTTTTTGGAAAAAAACCAATTTGTTTAGTGCTGGTTTTGCCATTTGAAAGGAGAATCATTACTAAAATAATCTTAATTTGATGCATTAATCTGGATAGATGAGAGTCTACTGTGTTGTGTCAGCAACATCTGAATGCAGCACTCGTTTTGACTGGAAGTTTTTTTTAAAACACATAAATTGCTTGAATTTAAAAAATAGTTTTTGACTTGTATTTATAGAATTCTGTATAAAAGTAATTATTGATCTGGGAATCTTATGTAAGTACCTTTCACCTCTGTCAGTACCAAAGCAGTATTTTACAATGCCTTAGAAACTAAGGTTAAAAGAACTTCTACCTGCCCAATTAAGATGGCCAAATTTAAGCAGTACACAGGAAAATAATTGAGAAAGTACAATTATCATAGAATCATAGAATGGTTTAGGTTGGAAAGGACCTTGAAGATCATCGAGTTCCAACCCCCCTGCCATGGGCAAGGACACCTCCCACTAGACCAGGTTGCCCAAGGCCACATCCAGCCTGGCCTTGAACACCTCCAGGGATGGGGCCTCAACAACCTCTCTGGGCAACCTGTGTCAGTGCCTTACCACCCTTAAAGTGAAAAACTTCTTCCTAATGTTTAATCTAAACCTGCCCTCTTCCAGTTTATAGCCGTTCCCCCTCGTCCTGTCGCTACACTACCTAGTAAAAAGTCCTTCCCCAGCTCTCCTGTAGGCCCCCTTTAGGTACTGGAAGGCCGCAATAAGGTCTCCCTGGAGCCCCAACTCTCTCAGCCTGTCCTCATAGGAGAGGTGCTCCAGCCCTCGGATTATCAATATCACTGTAATATTTGGATGAGGTCTTCACTCCTGCAAGGACCCATGAACTTCTCAGACCAGTAACCTATTCTTTGTAGTGATGATTACACAATTTTTGTTGTTTTTCATCTAAGAAACTATAGTAACAAAGTAGATCAAGAGCCACTGGATAATACAAATGTAAAAGACTACCTTCTACATAAAGGTGCAGTGAATCAAATTCTAACTTTATGAAAGCTACACAAATCAACATAACAAGATTTAATTTAACTTCTTAATTGTAATATACTGAGAGCTCTCAGGGAATTTAATTTCACATTTTGATTTGCCTCCAGAAAGTGGCTCTTGACAAGTTGAATCTCTTCTTGAAACTCGTAATTAAATGACAAGGCTGTTCAGCATCAGGCATGGCTCTTGTTTGCCTTGACGCACGTTCAGTGCACTTCGGACATCTGGAAAGGTCACACAATACCTCTAGTATACCAGACAATTCTCTTAAGTCCATCTTTGTTTTGAGATGAGTGGGTGATGAAGTAAAAAATGAAATCATAAAAAGGAAGTACAAAATAAGATTTTAATCACTGAAGTTTAAAGCAGCAGTGAGCAGCTTTTGAGAGATTTAAGAAATCTCTACCACTTTTTCTTCAGTGGATATGGAGCTCTTTAAATACACAAACTAGATGGATGTTTATTCTTTTGTCGTTTAGCTCCCTGCATCACTAAAAGAGTTTTCAATAGGAAAATAAGATTTTAATTTGGAGTTTCAGAATACAAATGCTTGTATTATTTGTTGTAATTTAACAATTAGAGATTTAAGGGTTTTTTTCATTGTTTATGATTTGATTATAAACTCTGATTCTTAAATATCAACAACCTCTTTCTTTTAAATCCTTATTTGTACTACAGAGATTACACTTGGCATACTGTAAAAGATGGAACTAATAAAAAATTGCTAGGATTAATACATCAGCAAACATCAGTATTGTACGAATGCACACTATGTGTTCTTCTGTACATATTTTCTTAGCAGGACTTCAAATTCATTATTATATAATGGTTAAGGTGGCTAATGGTGTTTCCAGTCTCTCTTCAGAGTTAGTTATTTCTTCTCCCACTTACCACCTATGGCTCAGAAAATTGTCATTTTTCTAAATTAAGATAAGCTTTTTTGTTGCATTGTGTTTTTCTTGCTCTTTCTAGTATATTTGGAGTTTTTTAGTTGTGGTTGATACTAAGTTGAACAGTGAATTTACTGTTGCCTCTAAATGCCTTCCAGTTTCTTCTTTTCCCGTGTTGAATTCCAACAGTAATGCAGCTCACTGAAATAAGATTTAGATCAAGGGAAGGAATAGAAGGTCGCAGGTGCCTTTTGCCTGTTCTGCCTCGGAGGGTGCTCTTATGTGGTTGACTGTAAAGCTTGGATTAGAATGGAATGGAATATTTCAGTTGGAAGGGACCTACAATGATCATCTAGTCCAACTGCTAGCTGTGTATATTGGTATGTCTCTTAAGAAGATAAAATTTCTTAAAATGTGGAGAAGGGATTATAAGAAACTGAGTAATACTTATATTTATGCTTCCCTGAGTTAAGCTAGAGAAAGTTCTCTTAAACTAGTAAAAGGGAAAGAAGGAGATTCTTGTGCTGAGAAATTTCTGGTTTGATCATCTTCCAGAGTTTCAGTACCATACTTAGTACAGATTCCAAAGTATCTTTCCATTTTGTTCAGGAAACTGAAGGGAATTCATATTTTTCTGTACTGTGTACATTCTTGTTAAGTCTTTATTTGCTAGATCTATTGCAGAAGTTAAAAAACTTCTAGGGTATAAGAATACTCTCTGTCTCCTGGAATGAGCTAGAAAAGTTACGGGATAACTTTATGGTTATTTGTTACATCCTGGAAATTTTGGTAGTTTTTTAGTGTACTGTTTTGTTGGGATTATTTTGGTTGGGTTTTGTGTTTTGAGGGTTTGTTGGTTTGGGGTTTTGATTGTTTGGTTTTTTTTTTTTACCTCAAGCCCTCTCAAGTTCAGGAATTCAGAGTTCTGAGCAATTATAACCAAAATTTCTGATGCTACTCTCCCATTCTCTGGCCCCACATGAATGCCCTCTTGCTGTTGCTGAATTACATATTTCGAATACATTCGCAGGCCCTGGCACAGGCAATCAAAGAAGCCAAAGAACAGCACCCTGACATGTCTGTCACAAGAGTGGTGGTGCACAAAGAAACTGAACTTGCTGAGGAAGATGAAGAGTAAAATCAAAAATGCCCACAAGCAAATAGTTCAGGTAAGCTTATGTATATAATTAACATAGGAAAATGTAGCATCAGTTTTCTGTTGCATTTTGTAATAAAAGGCTTGAAAAATATGAGGCATCTTTGCTATCACAAACTGGTGAGTTGAAACAGGTGCTAATAGAGTGTTGGTGTAAGAAATTTTTATCTTAAGTCCAATCTGACATTAATTTTAATTGCAAATTTTCGTTCATGTGTCTTCCAGTTTTGTCACAGTACTCTCGTGGTGTTTCCTACAATGTGTGGTCAAGTTGTTGTAGTTTGTATTGAAGAGAGTTTGGGCTATTTCTGCAAAACATGAAGGATGTGTCACATTTTTCTGTTTACCTGTGCAGTTGCAGTCCTTGACTTACATCTTGCTTGTTTAGTGGGAAGACTATGTGCACTTCCCAGTAGTGAAAGGGCACACTTGGACATTTTAATTTAGTCAGCTAATTCTTAATTCTAAGCAGAGTAAAATATTTAACCTTTTATCATTTTTCAAGGCAAGGAGGTAAATGCATTGCAAACTCAAGTTTTAAAGCCTCTTGTCAGTTGAAAGAGGTATTTCAAAGTATGTCGGTCTATTTAGGCCCTCGTTTCTAGGAATAAAAAAAAGAAAAAAGAAAAAAAACAAACCAAAAACCAAAAAGACCCTATCTCTACTTGATGTATTCAATAGAAAGATCAGAATGCACACTGAATAAACCTGCTCTTGCACTGGTTATAGGCTAATCTTAAAGCTCAGTAACCGTTTGGGTGTATAAAGCTCCAGATTTCCTTTGCTTGTCACACTGGTTGATATCATGGAGCTGAAGCTTCAGATTTTTTGAACTTGATGGTTTTGTTAATTGTAGAGTCTGATTGAACGAAAAGGTTTTGTTTGGAATAGTTAAATAAAAATGGGAGAGATTTAAAAATAAATGAAGTTTAAAAAGCAATGTTTTCAGCCTTCTTTGGGAGACATCTTAGTTTCTACTGATGAGTTTCTGTATTTAGCTACAAGAGCAAAGGTGTTCCTGGAGCATTTCAAGAGGGAAATCTGGTTTAGTATAACTTTAATATTTTAATATGCATTTTGATCAATGTTAATGTAGGGGGAAACAAGGTAAAAGAAATACATTTTGTATTTTTTAAAAAATTAGATTTGTCATGATTCTTAATTCCTTGGTTCTGTAATTTATACAATGGTGATTGTGGCCTGTGGCAAAGAGGGTTCTAGGTCCTGTATGGGCATGCATTCACTTAGTATCAAATAAAGTTTTTTACCAAAGGAAACTACCTGTTATAAACTTCATCCTGCAGCTTTAGGAGACTTCTAGATATCGTGAGCACTATTCATGAAGTGCCAGGAATATATGAAAAATGAGACCCTCACTTGGTTCCAAATTTGATGTAAGCTACTGTAAAGGGAGGAGGATGTATTTCACATAATTCTGATAATTTCTCATGTTGAGAAGATCAGTTTTATTCCTGTGCCCGAGTTTCCTAAGAGCTGAAGATTTCACTGTAGAGTATCACTTCTGTGATCCAGAGGAGAAAAGATGCAAACATCAGTTTGAGATTATGTGAAGTGCATCTACTGAACGGTACTCTACGAAAGATGACCATTATCAAGGAATCTGAGTCTTCCTGAACTAGTCACTGATGACAGATGTGGATTTTCAGCTGAAAGACATAGGCTAAAGCCTCAATTTATTACATCTACAAGTATCTTGCTTTTCTCTAACATCTGGGTAGGAGTGGAGGGACCTATGTCGCTGAGGAAAGGGACAGCTAATATACATTGCCAACTGTTGACATATATATGATCGGTTAGAGGCTGCAGGTTGTGAGGTATTAGGAGGAAAGTTTTTCTCTGTTGTGAGATGTTGACAGAATTGTTGGTTCCCATCACTGCACGCATCAGCTCTTCTGGGAGTTTATACTGATCTCCTACCTGCAGCATTGCATAGAGCTACCAGTGTTAAATGCCTTGGAGAACTCCACAAAGGTAACAATAAGATATTTGCCCTCTGCCTGCAGACAGGATGTTTATCCACCTTCTCCATCAAAATGCCTTTCGTGGCCTCATACAGGTTGTGCTAGAACTAGAATGTTTGTTTTGATTATGTGAGTTTATGAATTACCTTTTGGCCAGTTTTCCTCTGAGCTGGCTGAGCAGCTAGAGGTTTTACATCAGAGTGGAGCTAAGGTTGAGTTGCCCCCTGAAAATTTCTTCAGCTTTGGTCACATTATTGTGTGTTTGAAAAAAGAATGAGTAATTTTTGCTCAAAGCTGTACAAACCAGGAAAACAGCATGGATCAAGATTCGAAGTGCTAGGTCAACACTCATCTGGATATTACTGTTATAGCTTTTTTTAATTATTATGACATTATATAATGTTATAAATTGGAAATAACAAAGGGGGGGTTGCTTGGGAGGGAAGACTGGGGAAAAGTCACCAAAAATTAGGAACTCTGCACAAATCTCTATATTTTTTCACTGTACTTTTATTTCAGTGTTCAATTGGATTTGCTTAGTAGCTTTGTTGCTTAGTGACACTGAAAATGGGTATAGCATGCGTGCTTCAGCTTTGTTTTGAAAGCACAGGAGAGGACATGGAACTGCACTGGGCCACAAGATAGGGATGTGTGGATGAGTCCTCACGTCATGTAAACGCTCCAAAAGGGCTTAGAAAAATCCACATCACTTTTGAGAGCTATTAGTTTGTAGCAAGAATGCCTGTGGTTTAGATAACTTCACTGACCCCTTGGTACACAGCAACATTAAATCAAACCGTCCTTCTCATATTTTCAGCATTTACATAGCAGTATGTAAGGATCATTTTGATTTGCAAGGATTTACTAATATAATTATGTGCTACCATCACATTTTTCATTTATTATTTGTCAGTGTGAATATAAAGGTCCTGGGAACAGGGGTTGCCTCCTCTGTTACATATGAGTAGAATGTACCAGTTTCTTCATGCTACCTTAATCCAGAAAAGTATCTTGCAAATCAGTGTTCAACGTAATCTATCCCATATAAGTAATTACAACATCTTTCTTGAAGGGACTGTGTCATGGGAGGAGGAAGCGATATTCGCAGGTTTGCACTACGTTTTCTACATTAGTGACTGACTGCAAAGTTGATTCTGTTCCTTCATCAAATTTTTAGCTACTTTGTAAAAACTTTATTCAGAAAAAACATTCAAAGAATTTCTTCTGTCTGCTAAGGGTGGTTTTTTAGCTTTTTTGAGAATTAAATACATTGTGGAATGGTGTTTGCAGTGTATCGGAGAGTGTCAGATGTTCTTGTCTGAGTTTGCCAGTTGCTTTCCAGCTCTTGGTCTGAAACACTTGTAGAGAGTAAAAGAGGACTAAAATGAAACATTTCACCATGCTTTTGTATTTAAGACCTGGTGACTTGTTTGACTGGTGATGCCTTTCAGTTAAACATTAAGGAAAAATTTTAGTTGCCTAAACACAGGCCGCCTGAAGTGCCTTGAATATCTGTTTGCAGCTTGAACCACCAAGAGACCTATGCCGTCCTCTAGCAGGAACTGAAGGGCAGGTGGGACTGCAGAAACAGCTCTAGACAGCTTTGTTTAGGCGATGGAATCATGCCATGACTCTTGATTAGCTGTTTCTAAAGTGATGAAAGCTCTGCCCCGATGACTACCGCAGTATTGTTTGTGTAGACTTGTTTTCTCTAACAAAAATGAGAGATATTACACTCTGATTCTGAGGCATTATGAATTGAACAAGTATAATCTTTGATTTATGTACTACATTGTGGTTTAAAATTTTTAGTAAACTGTGCAGGAGATGACTATTAAAATACTATGAGAATTTTGGGGAGGGGAAAAATATACTAAAGCAAGAAAAGCATTGAAAGAAACTGAATTACTCCGTACTTCATGATTGAAGGCGGCTTTAGTTAATGCAACTATTTTTTATGAAATAACCCTCCCCAAAAATAACCTACATGGAAAAAAATGCTTTTTGACTCTGATGATGTGACATTCACATAAGATCTATTATGAATGCTTATTTAATATTCCTCCTCCTTTTTTTTCCAGAAGTAAAAATGATACTGACCGTGATCATGACCATGAAGAACTGTAATCATTCCAAGTTGTCACTACTCTACTGAATTCACCAAGCCTGGCAATGGTGACCAGATGTTCAAGACTTAAATGCCAATACCAAACTCCATTTTAACATCTTTGGTCGATATTCCCTTACAACCTTTCTTGTTTATTTTTTTATAACCACTTCTTAACAATCTTAGATATTTTTTTTTAAATGAAGTTTTAGAGGGTATGATCTTCTTTTGCACAAGTACCTGTATTTTCGAAGCTGATTCTTAATTATATGAAAGTGAACAAAAAAGTCTGGAAAACATTGTTCACTGGAGCAGGTGGTAATTGTGCAGGAAGGGGGATCTTAACTAATTTAGATGTAGGCTTTTCCAAATATTTCAAGTGAAATCTCTTACTGGAGTAATTTACAGTTTTTCTGTTTGGTTTTTTTTGCAGATTATTCAGGTAAATATATGGTATCACATAACAAAGATTTTTATAAAAATACATTTCCTAAAATTTGAAAAAATATATTTCTTTGGATAAATTTTATACTGATATCTCTGTAACTCCTTCTGTTCTAAGGTTCTCCTCTCTGTGGAGCAGAGATGGTGTGGCAGTCTGTAGAGGAGAAGGAGTTGCAGACACATTTCTTCTGACTGAGCACTGTGTTCTTTTTGCACTTTGGTGCCAATGCTCAACTTCTTGCAGACATTTTGCTGTCTGCAGCATTCCAGATAAGGAAAGAAGGAAGAACAAAATATCTTTCTCTTCTTCCAACAAGAGATGATCTAGGCAGCTTAAAACCTTAGTGCTTTTTTTCTTACTGTGTCCAAACTTCAACACTTCCATTATTTGAATACATGTGTAGAATGCTCGCTTTCTATTAAACCTCACTGTCTCCATGTTAGAACTGACATTTCTGTTATTGAGAAGGTATACGTTTGAGATGCTTCATCTAACGGTTGATGCAGGTTTTTAGGATACTGAGTAAAGTGTACGATGGACTCCATTCATAAGGTAATAAGACAGTACCATCATTTGAGACTGCCATTGAGAAAACCTGTTAATTATTTTGGATCTTATTTTTATTTTGTTCTTGCAGGGGGGGTTGTTTCGGGGTTTTTTTTTGCTGTTGACTCTGTGTATAGTTAAAATGCCAAATTAGATTTATAGCAGCTTGAAGTTGTATTAAGTGATATTTTGCTTTCTGTAATTCTGTTATAAAATAAAGTTGTTTATTCTCTGTATGACTTCTGGCACTCAGACATAAACTTGGAAGATATTTAAAGTGAGCAAGTCAGTTATGAGAAATGCAATTCTAGAGATGCAATTTTCACAGAACTGTGAAAAGCAGGGATTGATACCAGTAGTCTCCAGGGTTACCAGAAGGGTGGCACAATTGTCTGGCTCCTAATACCGATACTACAGTATCCGTGTTCCTCAGACATCTTCCAAGAAGCGTCCTGGTTTCTGTGGTTCAGGGAAGAAATCTTCAAATGCCAAAAAAGATGAGATTTGTACAGCACAGTGCCAGTTAAAATGCCCCTCAGTCTGCAAGTGGTTCTACTGAGTTCATTGAGTTAGGTTGTACTCTGATCTTCAAGTAACAAAACAAATCATAATACTTCTCAGTATGTTCTTTTTCACTTCTGAGCAATGTATTTTTGGTGCTATTCTCAGTTTAGATAGCTGCCATCTGTCAGCATGCTTGCTTAACAGAAATTCCTGAGTTTTAGCTTCATACAATTTTGATAACATAAGACAACAGTAACCAAGATGATGATTTATATATGCATATAGGTTTTCTCGATTACATCCCACATTACCCTGCAAAATAGCAGGTGACATTCTGCCCCACTTTTCATCAAAAACTGAGAAATGCTGCCTTTCAAAAAGGGGAAGAGAACCCCACCCAGCCTAATAACATAAGAACACTATCACAGCACTGTGTGTGAGTTGGGAGGTTGTCAAGGAAGTGACAAGTTTGGGTTATGTAAGTGGAGGTCAAAAGGGAGATATATGCATTTAAGGGGATGTCTTAATGGATTTTTCTTACAAAGGTGTGTAAGAAAAAGCTTATAAATTCTTTGAGAGATTTTTGATACGGTGTAGTATTAGTTGCAGAACTCGTTTGGTGGGTGAAAAGCGTATTACTTCAATTCCTTATTGATTTGGATCTTTCTGATTTGTTAGACACTAGATCAGTATTGGTTTTTATTGCAATTGTGTTTAATCCTTAAAACTGCAAATATAATATTCTTGAAAAAATACTTTCGGTAAGAACTGTATTTCTTCAAATAGTAATTAGAACCTTTTGTCAGGGAAAATTAATAGTGCTTTCAGGTCAGTATAGCTTGTGCATAGCTATCACTTCCATTGAGTAAACATATACTAATTAAACAACCGTTGTCATGCAGAAAAACTTAAGCTCTGAGTGTGATCAATCCTAAAAATAGTCAAGTTTTACAGATTATGGTTGTACGTAATTATTCAAATGTTCTGGAATATTGTGCAAGTCTGGTGCGTTTTCATTGTTACTTTTTTATGTAATGTATCTGGAGCAAAAACTGCAACATGCAACAAAAGAAATTGTTCTCAAGGCACTTCACAAGCTGGCTTTATAATATGTAGGCAATTTCAAATACAATTACAGGCCCATTTAATGAGAAGATATTGCAGTAATTAATTCTGCTTAAATACTGAGAAAAGTGAGTCATGTGGATCCTACACAAAAACACTTAATACATCTTTTTTTTTTTTTTTTTTTTAATCATGATCACCTAAGGGTTCATAATAAATGTTGGAATTGTTCTACAGATTGTTTCCTAAGGGACAAGCAAGCAACTCTGGTGACAGACTGGTGGGTTTGTTTATTATTTTTTTTAAAAAAATGTACTGCTCAAAGTGATGAGCAACTACAGTGCAAAGTGTTTCTTGAAGTATCCTTCTATTTGACAACTCAAGCTGAATGGCAATTTGTAGTTTGGGCACAGAAGAAATCAAATAGATGGAATAAAATAAATGAAATACTGTGATGGAGGGCAGAATTTGTGAGATTCGATAGCAATCAGAACGACAACTAAGTGTACCCTTGGCCAGGATGCAGTGGAAGCTTCTCAGATTTTGGGCACATAAACTATGGAGGTAGAGCTGCTGTCCCGCACTGTTGACCTGACTACACCTCTGGAAGGTTTGAAACTTGATTTTCAGACTGCTCAGTTGTTTGGGGTTTTTATACTGCACTTGAAAAAAAAGATAACTTGGATTAGTAATATTAGTACAAATTACAAGCATCAGAAATGCTGCTAATCCCTTTAGTGTTAAATTATTCTGTTTGGCATGAAGCAAATCCTGCAAGAGTTCTTGGAGGTAAGTATATGTGAATGGCTGTACTGAGCCAGGCTAAATGACTAACACTGCCAGATTCCTGTCTCTGAGGCTACTGGTAGTTGCCTGGGGGTGTGCTTAAGAATAAGTACTGTACTGGAAAGTAGTTCCCAAATACTCTTCCAGCTTTCAGCAATTTTCAAAGACTTACTGATCTGTCAGTCTTTCATATTTATCTGCCTCTGTGGATTTTTGGCTATTTGCTTTTTAAAAAATCCCTCTGGCAGGCACTTTCACCATTCCATGTGTCTTAAGAAAAGAATAACACTTTTCATTTCTTTTGAACCTGCCTCCGCCAGCTTCATGTGATAGCACCGCTGCAGATACTAGAAGAGACACCAAACTGTCATTCTCTCTTCAGTCATTCCCCAGCCAAAAGCTATTCCACAATTCTTTTATCATTTTTATCACATTTCTCTGTACCTTTCCTACTTAAATGTTGAGACTTTAGATTCTGTTCTGGGACGTGAAGAGGAAGCAATCACAGATAGGCAGCAAGGTTTTAAACATGCTTACTGGTTGTAGATGGAGTGGAATCCTCGCTTCGCATTATTGCTAGTGACAGGAAGACAGAGGACTCCTCAGGGATAACAATAATTGAAGACAAATTATTTCCTTGCAATCACTGTTTTCATATATATTTAGAGAATGCTTTTATAATTTATCTAGGCGAAGACTTAGTTCTGTGGTGTTATTTAAATATATATTTTTCCTTATGGAATTATGGAAGATACTAGGCTGTGTTTCATGCCGGTACCATGAAAACAGATATTTCTTGACACTTCAGTAATGGAACTGAAAATAGCAAGGCCTGAGGATTTTCATGACATGTTACTGAGTGTTGAATGTCAGATCTTCCTAGATGTTAGCAATTACAGCTCAATAAGCACTTGTGTCAAAGGCATCCCGTGTAACAGTATAGTATTCTCTTCAGTATCCATACCACCATTTTACAGTAAAGTGCTGTTAAATAGTGATACCACTTTTCAACATTTTTAAATCTCTCTATTCTCAGTCACTTTGTGAAATCGACAAAATCAGTTTTATGTTGTGGTAAGGCTTGCTAAAAACTTCAGTTCTCTATCTTTACACGTGGTCCAGGCCAGTCTTGTCTTGGGTGGTGGGGGAGTGGCTGTTTGGAAGTGTGTGTGTGTGTGTTACAGTTCTATTAGCCTCTGATCAATATCCAAGATCACTGCTTTTCTAGTGACAGCATCTTAAATGTAAAAAGTCAATTCTTTGCAGCAGCTGTCTCAATTTCCCTGCAAAGGATTGTGTAGATTGTAGTTAATAAAAGAAGAGGAAAGAATATATTACAGAGAGAATTTAAAGGTTTTATTTAATGATATCAATATCACAGAAGTTGATGTACTCAGGTAAACAATCATTTCACTGGTGTGGCTGAAGAATGGACTCTCTCACTTCAAAGCTGCTGGTCTACTTAGAAAGCAAAAATTTGTTATCTAAGGATTGTGTAGAAAAACAGGAACTGTTTGTAAGCACAGGACACAGGACATGCAGGCAGTATGTCCTGCGTGTTGCAAGGATCTGTACCAGGTGCTTCTGAGGAAATTGTCAGATGCTTCAATAGCAAATTATGAAACAGAATCATAGAATGGTTTAGGTTGGAAGGGACCTTAAAGATTATCTAGTTCCAACACCTCCCACTAGACCAGGTTGCTCAAAGCCCCATCCAGCCTGGCCTTGAACACCTCCAGGGATGGAGCTTCCACAACTTCTCTGGGCAACCTGTTCCAGTGCCTCACCGCCCTCAGAGTGAAAAATTTCTTCCTAATATCTAATCCAAATCTCCCTTTTTCCAGTTTGAAGCCATTACCCCTCATCCTGTCAATAACATACCTCTGGAAAGGTACAGAGCAGAGTCGTGGCAGGAGGCCAATAGGTCAGACTCATTGATTCTATACTGTGGTTTTTCTAGGTGAGACAGCTGTAGGCAGAGGTGGATCATAAGAATCAAATTTTCAGATCTCTCCTCCGTACACACCATGTTTTACCTCCGCGTTATACCTGGCTTTAACTTTTGGATCTCTACTGTCTGCAGTGTGTTTGATCTTTAACATCATAACCTACTGGAACATTGGCACTGAAGAAACTGTGTAACCAGGAGAACAGACCTTTTTATCTCCGTTAATAATACCTATACGAGTTAAGACCACTTTCCTTAAGAATCTCTATGTATTATGTCTTGGTGTCTCAATCTCTGCGTCATGTAAGTATTCATAAATACACTTCTGACGCTGCATAACAACTGTCTCTTGTTATTTTTTTAGTGAACCTTAAATATTTTACATAATGACATAGATCTAGGCTTAGTAGCATTAAAAATGAAACAAAGCATCACATTCTTTTCCATCATCGCTGCTTTCATGGGACCATGATGGATCTTTCAATGACAGCAGCATTATTTTATTTGCTTATTGGCAGCACTTAAAGTACAAGAGCAGAGTTCACTAGAGGCAGGAACAGACCAACATTAAGACCTCTTGAGACTTTCTGCCTATACTGTCAAGTCTGTCTCGTGTAAAGAAAGCATGGGCTGCTTTGGACTATGTTGTACCAGGCCTGCCAAGCGATGTAAAAGTCCAGGTATGAGAGGAGCTTGGGGAGCAGGTTCTCCCCAGTGTCCTGAGCAGCTATGAATGACAGGTCCACTCAGCAGCTGGGTGATGGGGAGTTATTGTGATTTCCTATTTGAGAGCTGCCTTTGGAGTGCTTCTTCCCTTTTGCTCTGTGAAACACATCATAGAATCATAGAATGGTTTAGGTTGGAAAGGACCTTGAAGATCATCGAGTTCCAACCCCCCTGCCATGGGCAGGGACACCTCCCACCAGCCCAGGTTGCCCAAGGCCACGTCCAGCCTGGCCTTGAACACCTCCAGGGATGGGGCCTCAACAACCTCTCTGGGCAACCTGTGTCAGTGCCTTACCACCCTTAAAGTGAAAACCTTCTTCCTAATGTTTAATCTAAACCTGCCCTCTTCCAGTTTATAGCCATTCCCCCTCGTCCTGTCGCTACACGACCTAGTAAAAAGTCCTTCCCCAGCTCTCCTGTATCATCATGTTTCTTGCTAGTCAAATGAAATCTCTGGTGTGAAGTTTAAGCACTGAAGGACTGCATGCTTTTCTCTTACCGGGAAGAGCAAGTTTATACAAAGAGTAAAATGCGAAGAAAGCACTTCTGGCAGGATGGCGGGTGGGGCATCTTGAAACACACAGAGAACCTGTTAATGGGCATCTGGAGTGAATCACCAGCTGGAGCTGGGGAGCCCTGCAATTAACTGCAGATTCCTCTGCCCGCTGACTGAGATAAACTTGTTTTGAATGTCTTTGCTTTTGTAGGTTTTGCTGTGGTTCTCTTACAGGGTTGTGTCCTTTGAAGTCAAAGTCTGTATGTCTATCTTGTATTTAACTTCTGCTGTTTGTGTTAGTGCTGTGACTTCTGAGTCCCTGCCTGGCTTTTTCAAGCTGGCACTTTCTGCTGGTTTCAAATGGAACTACAAAGTTCTTTGCACTTTCAAACAGAGGGAATTCTTTTGGGAACCTAAGTAGAAACTACTAGATCGAATTATAGGTACTTGAATTTAAGCATTCTCACTTTTACTATACAAATGCTCTTTCCAAGTAACAAACAATTGGCTCCATGCAAACCTGTTCAATGCAATGTATTCTATGTTATTTGCATAGATGTTAAACCAGTGTGATGAATTATGTATTTTTAAAAATAGGATAGTATTAAAATGTGATAGAGGATTGTTACATATAGTAAAGGTACTTTCTGTTTCACTCCTATTTTCTTCTCATAGACTTTGATAAATTCCAGTGTTTCTCAATCCTGTGGTCATAGCCTCATTAGTGTTTTTATAAAATGATTCTAAGGAGTTCTTAAAAGTCTATGAGAACTGAAATTGTGAAAAAACATGCATAATCTCAGACAAGGCATTAGCCACTCTGTTCTTGCAGGGTAGGTAATGACGAACAGCTGTAATGAAAGGTAATTGCAGACAGCAGTTGCTAGCAGAGACAGTGGATATCAGGGACAGTAATGATAGTCACTTCTCATTCGTCATCAGCTTGGGTTTGAACTTGAGAGTCAGAAACAGAGAAGCCAAAAGGCAATAGTACTTTCAACCAGTTTCAGTTGTGTTTTTGTGGGCTGCCTGCCACAGCCAATCTGAGATGCACCAAAAATTGTACATCTACAGCTAATGGGGGGGGGGGGCGGGGGCAATTTTTTTTATGTGTGACAAATAACAGCAAAAACGAAAACTCCATACTTATGTTGTTGTTTTTTTTTTATTATTATTTGAGAAATCACCCATGTGTCCTTAAACTAGAATAATACCTGCTTTACAGAATGCTGACTGAATCTTTTCATGGTTTCAAAATTTGTCAGGGAGAAGTCCTTTTGTTTCCCATCACTGTTATATTTTGCTTCCAAATTCTATGGAAAGCAGACTTCACAAAACCTACAATCTTTCCCAAACTGTACAAGCTAATAAAAAAAAAAGTCAGTTCCTTGTCAATGTCCTAGATGTCAGTGCTTGATAGGAACTTGCTGTCTATACATCTTCAATTTAATAAGACTGCCTTCCTTGTATACACCGGCTCAGCACTCTCAGGAGGTTGTTGCATCCCTCCCTTCTCAGTGGGCTCGGGAAGGGCTCGTGAGCAAGGTGCTTTCCCTGCCCCCAGATCCTGTGTCGTGTAAGGGAGCTGATACAGTATGTTGCAGGAGGTCTCTGGTGTCCAGTGAGTTACATAAAGTGCTGCATGCTCGGCCTCATGTTAGAAAGCAAAACTGTTACAAGACCTTTTTGGACGGCAGCAGCTGTTTCATTTGTATGGCACAGCGCTAATCTCTTCTCTCCGCTTTGTTTGCCTCTGTAATATTTATCTACAGGTGGTTATTTTCAAACCTGCAGAGCTGAGTACTGAGTTTAAGCTCTCTTCCCGAGACGTGAGGCTCCCTTAAATGTCCTTTGGTTCCTGTATTTCTTCTCTTTTTGTCCAGATCTCCTGGGTTTCTGGCACCAGCCACAGTAATTCAGGAGGTCCTTCATGGAGTCGTGTGCCATGGCCAGTTCCTCATCAACTGAAAAATAAACCAAACAACACAAAATTCCATAAGAATGCACTAATTTGCAGTGGTGAATTTTTATAAAGAAAAGGAGCTGGTGCACATTAGTAAGAAGTAATCTTATTAAATGGAAGGTGCTTAAGTGGCACGTTAAAACCAGAATATCAAGCTCCTGTTAGAAAGTCTTCCGAGTGTGAGACTGGGGCTGTGCCTGTGCTATAAAGCACTGACACAAATTCTGTTGACATCAACTGAACTAGTCTATCCTCATTTGCCTCTCATTTGCTTTCAATCAGAATAAAACCCTTAAACAACAGCAAGGAGAGCAGTTAGCTTGTACTGGCAATTTGCGTCCTGCTTTTCTGTGGCAGCGCCACGAGAGCCTCAAACTGTCCTGATCCTCCCGATGCCGCCTGTGGTACAAACCAAACAGAAAAATGATCTCTGCCCCCATAAGCTGGCATCTGCAAACAGCACGGTGTCATCAGAGGTCTGGAGAATATTTGGAGTGGGATGGGGAAACAGAGAAAAGACCAAAAAAAAAAAAAGAAAAAAAGTCTATTTAGCATAAAACACTTTGCCACGGAATATTATCTTCATTGCTAGTTGTTCAGGGGAAAGGTATGCTGGTTTTTTTGTTAGTTTTAGTTTTGTTTTTGAAGAATCTAGAAGGGATGATATTAAGGCGGGTTTTCATATATTTACATGGAGCCTCTCTCTTGCCACACAGAGAAGAATGAAATGCTTATTTGACAATGAAACAAGACAGCCTTCCTTTTAGTAATGCAAATTTGACTTTTTTTTTCTTTTTTTAAAGAGATCTAAGGAAATGGGCACCTAAAGCCTGCAGAATTTCTGAGGTTTGGTCAGAGAGGGAGGGTTGGAATTTAAATAAGTCTCTTGTCATGCTTATCTGTGGTTAATTGTTTTTCTCACCCGATGGTCTCAAGCTGAAGCTGAGCCAGGGAGAGCCCCTAGGGATGATTTGTGTGGGTTGGCTGGAGGCCTGAGAGGCAGGTTGGGCCCTGGCAGTCTCAGATCAAGCAAAAGAAGGGCTTGGAGGTAGAGCTGGGACTGCAATGCCCAAAGTATTAAGTAGACAGGAATTCATCTCAGGTCCTCTTGAGAGATGTGAGAATCCCAGCCAGAGCACCTGTGATCTGCAAACTGAGAATCTCCTTCCCTGAGGCATTGAACAGCCAGGTGATAGCTTTCAAGCATCCTTCTCAGTTACAAAAGGGAGAGCAATATTCCTTTGGCAAATTAGTCTGCCAACCACTCCATTCACCTCTCTCTCTTAAAGCCTTGATTGCTAATCTCAGCAAATTTAGGAAATCGTTACTTCCTTAAACTCACTACAAATCCAAAGCTAAAAATTCTGTGCTTTAAGAGCAGCGGGATGTAACACCTGGTTCTGCACATTATTTACAGACCTGCAGACAGTGCAGCGAGAGACAATTTGGGCTCTGTAAAATAGGGCAGGCCCGTTGTACATCTGTGTGGCTTTTCAGACGGGCTCTTCTGGCTTAAGGGAAATATTGTCTGAGCCTCAACAAAATACCTGAGCTGATGGGATCTGTAACCCACCTGCTTTTCCTGTTTTGCTCAATCCTAGCTGGAATAGAAAAGCAAGAACATCACCAGACAAAAATGTAGTATCTCGTCATTATTTCGCAATAACTAATGTCTAACTATCACAGATGGACACAGAGTTGGTTATTTGCTGAAAGGGAGAATCTCCGCTTTTATCTGAAGTCTAATGCAATAATTTCATTAGTTTCCATTTCAACTTTTTTCAAGAAAGGGCTCTCAATATTTAGCCTTCCTATTCCCTCACAGATACTGAATTGTACAATGTTTTGGCACCACAGCATTTTTGGTAGTTGTTTACTAGTGTGTGAAAAACTGTCAGCACCTTGCCCTAAGGATAATTTATAACCGGAGGCAGAGCTGGGTTAGGCATGCAGAACAGGCTTCCCTGGTGGATTAATTCAGCATCTGAAAGCACATCTTGAACGGGAAATGTTTGAGTTTTAGCAGCCTGAAGGCAACTTGTGGTGTACGCTTGTATGCAAACAGAGACCCTTCTTCTCTGTTAAAGCCTCAGGCCTAAATGCCTGGAGATGTTATACAATGTAGGAACTGAATTGACTCTACATTTCTGGATGTGTGTGACCTTCCTTACTTTATAGAATTGTGCTAAATTGCCTAGTTCTCAGGATTTCAGAAGGCTGCAGGGTAGAGCAAGCTTAATGAGTGGGGAAATTACAGTGCTTGATGTGGCATCTAGGTAAGGGTTCTTCCCTAGCCTTGCACCGATGGGTAAATCTAGCCTTCTCCTGGGGGGCTGATGCACCTCAGGCCAGGTTGGGGTGAATGTCTCTGCTTATCTACAGAGCCCTGTGGTCAGGGTTGTCCTCTCTGCCCTAACCAAGCCTCTGCTTTTGAAGCCATGGGTGAGCTGCTAGAGCTGAAACCTGTAGAAAGTGCATTGTGGACCATTGTCCCAGGCAGGTGGTTCTCACCAAGTTGTACCAAGATGCGTCTGAAGTTTACAGAGGAAACCTAGAATGTCATCTTAGCTTCCCCAACACTCTCTATGCGAAAAGGTTTGAAAGGCAGCTAATCTAAAGAATAAGCTTAGCCCAGTGTCTGTGAGAACATGTTTTGGAAAGGCGGAAGGAAAGAAAGGAGGAGGACTCTGATCTGAACGTATGCTGGGGCTGGCCTTGGCAGCTGGAAGCCTAAAATGAGAGAAGAGCACATGTGAATCTGCATCTGGGACCCAAACCTGGAAGGCATGAAGATCATCCCATTAACACTGGATGGTCCCTTTTTGGTTGCCCCTTCTATAGTGCGGTATAGTAAAATCTTCTATAGTATGGTATGTAAAACTATGGAGTTTTAAGTGAGGGTTCAATCCGAGTTCTAAACAAATTCCTGTAACATTTTTCAAATAGAAAACGATCTAAAATACAGTACAGTTTCATAAAATTGTTTATGATCATAGTTCTCCTCAGTTCAGTTAATGGTACAAGCCTAACTGTAGACTGTTGAACGACAAGTTTTGTCTGCCGACCCACTCATTGCCCCCACATCCTGACTCACCTTCTAATAGTTTGATCCTGAAGTAGGCAATTAGCAGCAGCAGGAGTAAAGTCACGGGCATAAAGATCCCAGCAAAGAGAACATAGCCAGGCAGCTCCCTCACGAACACCGAGAGCACGTAACTCGCACTCATTTTCCTCTGTGGCAGCCGTGCTGAGCAAGATTGTTCAGACCTCAAAGTGTGGACCTTATTTATCCTGCTTTCTTCCTTTTTTCCCCTGCATCCACATTCTGCCCTTTGCTCAGGCCATTATCTCTTTTTGGACTTTGGTTTGTTTGCGTAGGCCTGTGATTCCCTGTGGGACTGGAGTTCACTTGCAAAGTTACTCAACCACAAAGTTTAAAAGTGCGTGTTGAAGTAATGCAGGGCTTTGAAACCTTTGGATATGTTGGGCTGGGCAGGGCTCAACATGTAAGACTGCAGCCGTCTGAGCAATAGGGGTTCTGTCATCTGCTAATGTTGTACAGGCCGTTCCGAATAATCAGCACCTTCTTTCTAGATATATTACTAGTTTCGCAATAGGTCTCAAATGCTCGCTCAGGGTGAAGACCCTGTTTTACGTACCACACAGGCAAACATGTGGTCTCTGCTCTGAAGAATTTTCAGACCAGACCGTTGAGGGAAGCAGCACGTGACCGAGTAGATGCTGTACCAGCAGCATTTTTTTCCAAAGAGCAGTTGCAGAACAGTGGAACTCAGGACGGTGGGGGTTTTTTTAGCAAAATTGAAAATATGTGATCTGGGGGAGGCAGATGTGCCAAAGAATTCAAGAACTTTTAAAAAGTTCCAGTAACTGGTTTTGAGGTGTGCAGTGTGTTCAGTTTTTTTCCCATCTGTGGCAGCAGCCTATGGCAGAACTGTGACTAGGATGCATTGATTGGTTTAAAAAGATGATTAGTCGTTTTGTAGCCCTTCCTTATACCTTCAGGTTTCCAAAAACATCTGGTCAGTAGACCTGGCATCTTGGAAGTGCTATTGCATATGGGCTGTGTTGACTTCATTTGGGGGCAGTGCAGAATCTTGCTGCTTGACCTGCCCATGTGCTTAAATTCCAGCAGAGATGTGCTCCGGGTTGTTGGACATCAGGTTACTCTACCTGGGCATTGAGGTTACTCTACCTTGGGCTTACAAATCTGATGCCTACTGAAGGCATCAGGTAACATTAGGCACTGCAGATTCGAGGCTTCAGCAGCTTGTTATGACATGGACAAAAAATCTGGCTCATTTCATGTGCATTTGAGAGATGGTAAGGATTTTATTTGTTTAATGCCTACCAAATCTGAAACTGGACCATGAGTTCTAGGTGAAAATGACCATTTTGAGAGCAGTTTTCTCCAGGCGTCCAGAAAGGATTTGCTTGACTAATTGGGCAGGTGGGTAGGCTGGAGCCAGTGGGAAACGTAGTAGATGTGTAGAGTTTCAGGGGAAAGAGGTATTTATGCGTTCACCTTGTTTTCTTCCCCTACTGTATTCAGAAGGCAAACAACCTCACCTAAATTATTTTGAGTTTGTAATTTTTTTTGAACTGTGACATATTTGAGATCCTCCTTTTGTGACAACAAGTGATGAAGAATATCATGTTTGCAGGCAAATTCCTGTTTTTGTTCATCACCTGTTGTTGCGATTGATAAAAGAACAAATGGAGTGTGCTTTATTTCATGCTTTTATTTGTTTGGCTTCAGCTTCTAACCATTACATCTTATTCTGGCTTTTCCCACAAGATGTTTGACCTTGTTCAGAAAGTGCTTTATGATCTAATGAGAAAAAGCATGGATTAGAAGCCAGGTGGTGAGAATATTAATATTATTATAGGCCCATCTGTTGCCAGATAATTCCTTCCTTGCATAGATACCTGTCAGCTGTCATCAATAAATTCCTTAAACTTTTTCTTTTTTTTGCATAAAAAGTTAATTCAGATTTATTTTGAGGCTATCATGAATGTTAGTGTTCTGGCTTGCAAAAAAGTTGCAATATTTTGATGAATCCTGGTCTGGATCCTTTAAAAATTCCTTCCTAACTGGTGTTCTTAAAAAAAAAAAAATAGTATCTTGAGCAATCAGAGAGCTCAGTCTGCGAGAGTAAAGTCAGTGACTGAATTCCAAGCGCTGTGACATTGCAAAATGAGCCAGGGGGCTATTTCTCTTCGATACATGTGCATGGCTCATGGTGACATTAATGGGAAGGAAATACCTGCGTATGAGGGCAAAACAGTCATTTGGATTTTTTTAATTGGTTTTCCTTGTGTACCTGAGATACTAGTTCTTTCTGTCAAATGTGTGTCAGGGGAGATGCTGAAGTCCATAGCTGCTTTGCTTGTCACACCTGGCTGTCATGGGGCCAGACAGCTGACAGAGGCAGAGCAGACAGCTTGGAAGTGCTTAGTTTCTGCCCAGGAAGAATAAGAAAACTCTCAACCCTCCGTGCCTGTACAACCTCCTTGCGAAATGATAGGTGTCAGCTCTGGTCGCAGCAGTTACGCGAGGAACAAAACTTGGCTAGCGGCTCTTCAGTGCGGTGGACACGTAAAGCAACTCTCCATATTGACACAGGACAAATGCAGGTGGAAAAGAGGTTAAACATATTTTTACCAGGAAGGCTGGGATGGCGGCGGGCGGGTGTAAAGCCGAGGCAGCAGCGTTTGGCAGAGGGGGGCTACGGCACCCCGGCAAGCCCCGGTCTGCGGGGGGATTGCCTTGCGCATCTCTGCTGTGCAATCACGTCTGCCACAGTCAAAGAAAAACTGGGAAATGTGGGCCAGGCATGGATTAGTAACGCAGGAACATATGTTTTCCTGGATGATCTGTGACGCTTGGGTGTATTTGGGAAAACAGATGGATTTCACGAGCTTTGCGAAAATGTCACTGACTTCTCACCAGTTAGAAAGAAGCAACTGATTACTTGTCAGCCCCCTGGCGCTGGTGGCCCTGCAGCACGGGGTGGACTTGCCGAAAGCTCCCTTTCTAGCTCACGGGAAATTCGGCCATTTCAAAATTTTCCTTTTGGCTAGAATCAGAAACTTAATTTCCTGTGAAATGGAATTTAAGGAACATTAATTTTAGAGCCACTACAACTCTTATTTCAGCTGTATCATTTTGATTATTTACATAAAATATGAACACGAATTAATTCAAGCTTTAAATGACTTCTGTTTCAAAACCCTGCCAACTTACATTAGAAATGGTGTACATCACACCTACCTTGTTGGAAGGAATTACTTCAACTTCTCATCTTTGTATGTGTGTTAAGCCATGCGTTCTTCTTGAATATTTTGATACAATCACTGTTTCCAATGGAAGACTTTCTCTTAAAATTTCTAGATGGCTTTGCTAGGGAATACAAGAAGGCAAAGAAATACCTATTGGAGCTGTGGGGAAGAAGGAAGATCTGCCTGTGAGGACTCGACCACAATAAACCAAAAAAAATCCCTAGTTATTGCCGGAGTTTGAGAGCCTTTTGGGCAGTAACCAAGATGCACACATTCTGTAAAGGCAAATCGCCAACGAGCCCGGCAGCTGAACTGGCAGAGCTGAGGTTGCACTTTCTCAGGGAAATCACTGAAAAGGTTGCTGCAAGACTGAGACTTCTTTAAAAAATCAATGTTTCTGTAATTATGGTGGAAAGATGAGGCAGTGGTTTCGTCTGAGCTCAGTAAGGACAGAGCCTTCCAGCACCAACCAGCAGGTCGGACGCAGACTCCTGTTCCTCCCTGAGCCAGGGTTCTCAGGTGGCCCCACAGGGCTGGTTATTCCCACAGGTGTCCCCTGGCCCAGGAGGGGTGTTGGTAAGCTGGGTCCACTGCTCAGGAGACACATCTTGAATGGAAAAAGGGCTTCAGTTTCCTGGGCTATCAAGCTAAAAGGCTTCCTGAAAAATATATTAATTTTATTAGATTTAAATGCTAAATGAGCATTTAGATCTCATCTTTCTCCTGGATGTTCTGCTACAACACAAAAACCCTTTATTCTCCTGTTCAACCTAAATTCAATAAAGGCTATTAGGTCAGGTAGTTTGATATGTTTATTATTACTGGCAATTTCATTTCCTTCCATGTCCTTTTTAGAATCCAGTAAATTGATTGTTTAAGGCTTGTTTTCCCAAAAAGCATTTAGCCTTGATTTGAAAACATGAGGAGATGGAGAATCCCTTTCAATGGCTTCTTCCTGATGTGAAAGGCTCGCCTCGTGTCTGGTTTAGAGCTTGCCACACTTCTGCTTCCAGCTGCTTGTTCTGCTTGCCCTTTCCTCAGTGGGTCAGGGAGACGTTGGGGACCTGGTATTTTTTCCCTGTGAAAGTACTCATGCCTCGCAATGTCACTTCTCAATCTCTTTCCTATTAAACTACACACCCCGATCTTTTAATTCCCCATAGTAGGATTTTTTTTTGCCCATCCTTGAAATGTCCTTGCAGGTTTTCTGTGTGTTCTCTAACTTTTAAAGATACCTTTTGAAATGTGGACATACCAAAGGCTGCAATCTTGTAATCGTGTCACCTGTGACACTCCTAAAGGTAAAATTGTGTCTCTCTTCCCACTTGCTACTCTGCTGTTCACTCATCAGAAGGGCTTATTAGCCGTGATTGCATTGGGAAGCACTTGCTGCGTTGCATACTTGCTCTGGGTCTGTCTTCTGCAGAGCTGTGGTTTCCCAGGGCAATCTTTAACTAGATTAACAACCTGTTCATCTTGCTTCTAGATGTAAAACTTCGCTTTGGAAATGTTGCAATGCTTTTTCTTGTAATAAATGCAGCCTCTCAAATGGTCCACATCACACAGCCTCACTGCTGTGTTCTCCTTATTACTTAGCATCAAGCCTTTGATCATCCGCACTTTTTAGGAGTGGTGATTTTTGTATCAATTTCTCCTTCTGCTTTTTTCCTCTCCTCCTTTGCCTATTTTCTACTTCGTTGCTTTTCTAGTACAAGCATTTGTGTCTTCACATGGTAAATTGGTTCAAGTTATTGATCCAGCTGAAAAGCTGCATAAGCTGTTTCTGGGCTTTGAGGGGAAAGGTATTAACTAGATTATTTTTAAACCGGATCTGTTTTCTCATTAAGTTTATTGTGTGGGCACCCACAAGGCGATGCAGCACAGCCTGTAAGTTGTGCAGAGGTGGTGATGAGCAGCCCTTTAGGAAGGAGCCCCCTCCCCAAAGTGAGGCAGCAGATGGAAAAGGCTTTGCTGCCAAATGCCTAACGATCGCCTCACCAGGAGCCCTGTGTGCAGCGACTCCCCTGTGGATATGACTTTTAAGATCCCTGCAGCAATTCCTAATTTGTCACTCATGCTTTATTGATATAGAAAAGTGATTACTTTTTGATGAGCACATTATGTGTTACTAATTTAAGCGCCTTAGGACATCGAAGCGTATTGAAGCTGTGGTTGCCTTTATCAAACAAACTTGTAATCTCATAAACAAAGTAACAGCTATTTTGCATAAACCATGGTAAGTAGTTTATTTATATTCCAATTCTTTATCTGTCTGAACAATCTTTGCATTCTTCCTGCCTTGCATTTATTTTTCACACCTATAACTAGGCCAGATCATTTGACAGTTGGCATAAATATGATGGGTTTCTAGTCTCCTGGATATTATGCTTAAGATTTATGAAAAATTAGAATCAGTGAAATAAAAACCTGTTTGGCCAACTTCTAGCCCTCTTCCAAGCTTCTTGATTTTCAAAGTGTTTCTGCTCAGTACAGTTTCCAACTACAAACAAAAATATTTATTGAACAGTGATACTTCCTATACGTTATTATTTAAACCAGCTAGATATGGGCTGCTGTGAAGAGATCTCTTGTTTCCAGTATAGTTTTAAAAGAATGAAAAAAAAAAAAAAAAATCCTATTGTTCCTAGTCCTTTGCCTGCAGCTTTTTCCATGGTGAAACAAGCTGATCATGTCCATTTTCTGTATTCGTGGCTTCATATGTGTTGCTTGCAATTCTATTCTTTTTTTTTACTTCTGCCTTTTTCCCAAGAAAATAAGTGTATGGAATCACAATTTTTGACCTCCCTAATAACTCTTATCCAACTTCAGAAATAGTTAGGCATGAAAAACTCAAAGCAAGCTACTTACCAGTACTGTGAGAGTTAGTGGCTCAGCAGAAGAAAAACTGCAGTTTGGGCTGAAACAGAGGGGAAGGAGTGCAGACCTCCATTCAGTTTGGGAGCAGGACACCAGCCACTGCCTCCATACCTGCTGGCCACACCACACCAGCATGTGCAGCCACTCGCCCCGTAACTGCATCACAAGGGATATGGGTCCAACAGTGGAGTTCTTACAAGGACACAGGGTCTAGTAGCAAAGGGTGGAAGCTCATAGAAAACTATGGTTTGCTACTTCTGCTGCTTGTGGGGAAAGATTACATCTAGCTGCTGCCTTTCCCGTTTACCCAGCAGGGAATCTCATTCAAAGTTGTGCTTGTCCTTGACTGGAAATATCACCCTACAGAGAGCCAGTAAATGTTTCTGTAACAGTTCTTATTTGTATTTCTGTTAAATATAAATTTATTAAGTATGTTGGATGTTGTATTAATAAATACTTACTCTTTTCCATCAAGAAATTTTGCTAAAAATTTTGGAAATCGGTTAATTTCTAATACCCATTTTATTGTGTGTTTGTAGCTTCTTGTTAGAGTTCACCTGTATCTAATAAGACCGCTTTGCGATGACTGCTCTGTAAACAGCTGCAGTCTCAGCGCAGGGATTATTTCACCCGTACCTGGTATAACCCAGTCCTACAGGGTCCCTCCCTTCTGTTAGAAGGTCATAGATCTTTAGAAGCCATATGATGAATGCTCTCTGCATGAGACTTCAAGCAGCAGCGTATTAGATGGAAGGCTATCTTTATCTTTTAAAATAAATGCTGCAAAACAAACCCAACCTCTTTCCATCCCATCTCTTGGACGGCTCACAGCTGCCTCCCGGCCTGCTCTTCGCCTTGATTGGTAAAGAGGAAATCAATGTAACATTCAGACAGTCTAGATAAGTGAGTGGTGAAAAAATGTGCTGCTTCTGATATCCCAGAAAGGCAGAGCAAGGTTGAACTGGGAATAGCTGTGTGGTGGCAGCACGGTGCTGTCTTTCTGTCTTACCTGTAACCCACGGCCCCAGCTATGATGGCAGTTTGCTGTATTAGCGTTTGCTCACTGACAGGTCATTTTTCACCTAGCAACAAACAAAGCAACGAGATGTGCTTCTAGAAACTGGGACAGATTCAATATTCATCTGGTGCCCCAACTTGTAACTGATCCTGAAACCGCTATGTAAAGGTCCAGAGATGTGACCAGAGCAATTTTAATAACTAAGCTGATTTTTATTTTTTTTTTTTTATCTAGCCCGATTTCAAATGTGTTATGCCATTTATTGCCTCTTGGTTAGTTAACATTTCTTGACATTACTTTGCAACATCACTGCTGCCCTACCGTACCTCAGGCAGCTTGCAGTCACCATAGAGCTGTAGTGCAATGCACCGTTTTCTCTTCCCAATTCCCCAGAATAAAAGAGGATGGAGAGCAGGCTACAGGGGCAAGATTTACAGCTGTGCCCTGCTAGCTCAAGAGGCTCAGCTGGGTATGCCCCAGCCATCTCCTGCGCCTCTCCTCAGGCAGCCAGACCCCAGTCCCGGCTGATCCAGCACAGGGCTGAGCTGGTGCAGGGACACCGGGATGGCGAGGAAGGCTGCTCAGTGCCACAGGTTGTTTTTAACCCTTCTGAACAAGCTACACTGGGTGGCACTATATGCAAAAGCCGCATTTTATTCTGTGGCTAAACAAGCACAGGAGTGTAGCTGTACTAGATTTGAGGCACGACTCTGAAAAGTAAAAAAAAGTGGCATCTTCCAAATCAGAGTACTTTTTAAGACATGTTAACTTATTTGTGCTTACTTGTGTGGCATAAAAGTTACTTTAGCCATGATGCCTCAGCTGCTTTTCAGGACGGCTGAGGATTTTGCAGTATCTCAGTTTCAAGATCCTTATTAAACATCCTTGAAAAAAAAGCCCAGGTTTTCATTGAGTTGCCGGAGTTGTAGAAAACTCAAGATCCACATTAAAAGTGTCCGTGTCGCTGTTGCCAGTAGCCTAAGTCTTTTAAAGTTACTCATTAAAGGTCTGGCAGACATTTTAGGTAGGTTTTCCCTGTAGGCTTCCCGCATAGCAAGCCGAACTGTGACCCCCTCCGGTGTCACGGACTGCCTCCCTGGAGAAAGGGGGCTCCGCGGTGCAGCCAGGCGCCGCCGGGGGGACGAGCTGCTGGTCAAACAGGGGTGAGCTACGGTTTCATCAGAGACTTATTGGGCTAAGGCCTAATGTAACCGTGGGTGAAATTAATTTACAGTGAAATGAACAGTACGGTAAGTCAGTAAGTAATGCCAGAGAGGTGCATGCGTGTGCACAGCTACCTCCTCTGTCACACTGTCTGTAAGGAAAGAAAATCTCTGTGTGAGAGAAATTTTCGGCTTATCTGCTACTGCTAGTGGAAGCTATGGTTAGTTTAACGCTTTTTGTCAGTTATCTAGTACTTGATTAATGTGACATGAAATAAAATGGCATGAGCACATATCTTTCTCTGTTATGTATTCCTGGTGAATGCTAATTAATTTGTCATTCCACTTTCCATGCTGTACATTTACACAGTAATGAGTTGTAGCCATCTGCTGGCATGAAATGATCTTTTTTTTTTTTTTTTTCCTCTCCCCAGAAAGGAAAAAGGCAGACAGCCCTTCATGTTTTCCCTTATACTGTAACATATCCAGAAAACCTTATGCTTAACCCTGACACTGGCATCAACAAATGCTGTTTTACACATGCAGCTCTGTAAGACCACGGAAAGATTTTTTAACTCTACATTGTTTGATGATTTAAAGTAGTTACTGTGAATGTTTTGCCCTGGAGAGCTTCACGTAGTGTTTTAAAAGAGCAACATCTGCATTTTTTTCCCTGAACGAGGAATGCATTCTAAGGTCCTTTACTCATTAGAGTGATAAGGTAAATATACTCCATCCTCGTCAGAAAACTGCCCTGTAGGCAGCAGCTTCTCTAGCATGAATGTTAAACCATATAGAGCTGTGGCAGTAGGATAAAGGAGCTGCGAACTGACAAAATAGAAAGAAAAGGAAATAATTAAGACAAATGTTTCCCATTTGAAAAAGGTATGGCTGCTTTGAGGATCTATTGCCCCAATTTGCTGACTTTACAGATTGTGGGCCCAATTTATATGGCAAATGTTGATAGGTCCTATACGACCTGATCGATACAATAACAAATATATCTGTAATGAGGGGCAAGAATATTTAGCTGATTTATACAGATACTTCAAGACATTGATTGAATAGTTGATCCTGAAGAATGAGTGAGGGGAATGAGATCTCTTTTGCCTTAAATTGCTATAAAATGCTTAATGACTCAGAACTAGGGCATGGCGAGGACATAGCTTTGTTATCTTGTAAAATCTGAAGCTCATAAATGCTATTTTTTCCTCTCTTTTAAATGTTAATTTTAGATTAGAACTAAGCCATAACCTAATGGTGACATGAGCATTCACTTGTGATAAAAAGGTGAGGCATTTTGGGTTGACCAGAAAACTATGGAGCTTCAGGCCCTATTGTAAAAACCTTCCGTTGAATTGCAATTGGCTTTGGCAAATTGACATTTTCCATAAAATAATGTTTTGACTAAAAAACTGCAGCCCACCCCTATTTTGGTCCTTCTTCATTTCCTTCTTGACCTCTTACTGTTGTCAAGCCAGATGCTCAGAGACACTGACTTGCAGGTCAAGCAAAAACCACAGAACTGTTCTTACAATGTTTGTTTGGTCACTTCAGAAGTTTGTGAGAGAATACGTCCCTTTGCAGAAGCCATGCTGGCTCTTCCAAATCAGGTTGTATTTACCCAGGAATTGAGTAATCCTGTCCTTTTATTCCTTTATTAGTGATTCTACTAATTTGCCTAATACAGACATCAGCTTTACCGGTTCTTTTATGCTGGAGTTTCCAAGGTCTCTCTCAAAACTCAGTGTCTTTTTTGCACCATCAAGCCCTGAGATACCAAGGCAGCTACCCACCACTGTTAGTAGTACCTCACCTATTTCATCCTCGATTTCTCTTAGAACTTCTTAGGGAATAATGGGGATGTGTTAGTGTTCATTTTCACAATTTGCTTGGTAACTTCTTCTACAGCCAATTAAAATTTCAGGTATGTGCTGCTCCCTTATTCTCTACCAAGGAGTTCCAACACTGGAGTCTCCCCAGTTTCTTCCAGAGTTGGTACTTACAAAAGGAATTTATTTAGCTTCCCTGCAGTGGCTTGGCCATGGACTGCCCTCGTAGAGATGTCTGATCTTTATTTAAAAAGTAGCTTAAGTACTTTGACTCCTCGGAGGAATAGAAGTCACAAATGTCAAGAAGATCAAACAAAAAGGATGGGCAGGAAGAGCTGCAGATATGTTTAATGTACTAAATGCACCGAGGACTCTAACTCACAGTGTGCTATCAAGCAAACTTTAGTTCATGTGGTTTGAAAAGGGTATGAGTGCAGAGTAGCACTCTGGTTACTTGGTGGGTACGTGCCCCCAGGCAGATTTTGTACCTCCTCTGCCGACATGTGGTGGCTAATCACTCTCCTGGTGAGCAAGAGCCTGGGTAGTAATCAGAGAGTAGCTGTGAATTCACAGCCTACTCTGCCTGGTGACGTATTTTTGTGTATGTCTGTATGCATGCATGGATCTGAAGACTATGATTTATCAGTCCTGAGTGTCTGGGCAGTTTTATTGTTTACAAAAACAGAAACAACACGGCATCTGCAGAGTTACAATCATCTATAATTATTGTTGCAGCATGCTTCTTTTCTGGTAGACTGAAAGGCTAGAGAGAAATTAGCAAAAATACACATTTTTAAGTTTTCTGATTCATTTTCTTCCCCCATCACCTATACAGATGTCTCTCCCACACGCTCTTTCTTCCATTCATGCTGGTTTTATCTTGGTAGAATTATCTGTTTTCACTTATAGTTAGTCGTGTGACAGCAACCTGCTGATTTTTCAATGGCTTCCAACAGCATTTATTATCTAGCACTCTTCTTCAATCAGTAGATCGCAGAAGCACAGTGCACTCCGGGATACTCAGATAATGGGTTACAATCAACAACATTACAGAGATGTGTTCTCCTATCTTTCTGTAGTGCTTATTTGTGCATTTGGCAGACAGTCATAATACCAACATTTGAAGTTGTAATAGGGCTTTCTATCTAAGGGTCCCCAAGTGCTGCGTAAAGCACTGAAAGATTTGCTCTCTTAGATGTGCTGGGGACTTCAGTGCCTCCTGGGAATGATGGGTTTAGTGATTCCTATTTTACAGCCACAAAACTAGGATTTTATCTTGTCTTACCAAATTCATAGGAAGAAAACAGCTTCTTTGTCTTCTAAGCATTTCCTGAGGTTACCCTGATGGAGGACGCACAGGACGCCTGTCGCTGGCAGATTTCCCTGGAGCTGGTTGGAGGCAGAGAAGAATCTCATTTAATAAGAACGGTAGAGTATCTTAGTGTATCTTTACTTGGTCATACCCAAAGAACTAAGAAACAACCCCCACGTCCCAAATCGGTGTGGAAAAGGTGGGATGGCACACTGACAGAACATAACAGGGGCTTCATCTGGGGTCTGAACACAAGTGAAGGCAGTGGCTGTAGTTTAATGAGCCTGTCTGAGGTAGAAACAAAAGCAGAAGACAGGAGACAATCCAGGGAGATGGAGTAGAAGAAGTCTTAGTGGTTCAAGCCTGAGAGCAATTCTGTTAATGGCAGTGTTGGCTGTTGAAAAGTGGGAAAAGCAATGAAATGTCCTCCTATTGTTTGATAACTAAATAGAGTCATGTTCCTCAGAAACAGACACTCCTCCCCTTAATTCATTTCCCTAAATAATAGTGTAGGTTGGATATGTTCACTACCAGCTGAAGTAGAAAGGAGGCAAAAGAATGGCTCCTATAACCTCCTGTGGTAAAAGCGGATGAGCAGCACATATGCTACTTCCATTAAACTATCTGCTTGCGGGAAGTAAGAAAACTAAGTTTAAACAGTAGTAGACAAAATTACAAAGAGTTGATTGTGAAAGTAAATCTTAAATGCTCAGCTTACTGCTGGGACCCTACAAGAGGGAAGTGGCCTGGATACTGAGGAACTTGTAGAGAGCCTTGAACTGTCTGGGAAGTAAGTCGCGGGGCAACAAAAGAGGGCAACTCTGTCTTCAGAAAAGGAGGTCTTGAAGGCTCAGAAAGAGGATTTATATTAGTAACTGGGATCATTCAATGCAAAATGGAAGAAAGACAGCATCTTCAAGAAGGTGTCAAGTAGGATACAGCCTAAGGAAGTGGTGGGAGTCTTACAGACAGCCAAATTTGTATAAATTCCAGGGAGGAGTCTTGCAGGTATTGATAGGTTTCCCTATGACCCTTGAAGAAGTGGCTCCTCTAGAAGAGTTCCTATGGAGAAGAACAATTGGAGAATTGTTGTCTGGGGGAGAACTCAGCATTGAGCCTACAGAATGTGATGGAAAGGAAACAACAGGTGGAAAGGGTGGAGGACAAGCCAAGGGTATTGTCACTACACCCATAACTGAGGGGAGGAAAGGTGTTGCTGGTGACTTTCAGTAGATTCTTTTTTTTTTTTTTTGCAACAGTATCTCTTCCTTTCCCTTTCAGTTTTTGAGCCACAAAACTCCCCAATGCTGGAGCATAGCTTGACTATTCCCCACTTTGTACGTGTGCCTTTGAGTTTTGCTTTTGGCATGATCTTTAGAACTTTGAATTTTATAATTTTCAGACTATTCCTCCAATTGTTCAAAATAATTTTAAATGCTAATCTTCTCATCTTGGCATCACCTACATGCTAACCCATCACCCAAGTCATTCATAAAGATATGGAATAGATCGGTCTTGGCACAGACTATGTGACCTGACTTGAAGGACCTTCTCATTTGAGGCAGATACGCTGACGTGTTAATGCGCATCTACTTTATAAGCTTTCTTTCAAGCTCTTTTCTGAGAACAGAAATGGGACTGTATCAAAGGCTTACTAACATCAAGACATGCTGCATCAGTAGTTTCTTCCTCTACATGAGACTAGTCATCTTTTCAGAGAAAGAGATGAAAAGATTTCTTACAGCTCATTCCTGACAAATAGAGTGTTGTTGAGGAAGGACCTGCCTTCAGGCTTGGAAACTCTGCAATGACATCAGTCAAAATGGTGGAGCATCAGTTTTCTTGACAAAAAGTTAGTAGCTTTTCTCCACTCATATCTTTGGACAGATGCAGTTTTGACATCCTCTTTCAGCTTAATTTCTTGTCAAGCATGTATACTGGCTGAACTACAACCACTTTCTGAACATGTTAGCTAGCCCAGTGACATTAATGGGGGGTTTTCTACTGCCTTAATTGGCCAGGGCCCTAACTGACTGCAGCCAAAAGCAGCTGAAAGCATGTTTCCATGCCAGCAGGAAAGAATAATTACGCTCAGCAAATACTACATCCTGGCAGTTGCAGCCGACAATCTCTGAACCCTGTAGCTCAAATCTATTTTAGCCTGTATTTATTCAGTTAACAGTTATTTTATTTTACAGTAACTAAGGTGGTTATAAAGCTATTTTGTTCCTGATATTAAACTGCATAAGTAACACAAATGAGCTGAAAATATATTTTTTGTATTCTAGCAATAAAAACAAGTAAGCAAGGAATTAAAACAGCTTTACATGCCTTTCCTGTTTTTCATTAGCACATATACACAACAGGACTCGCTGTCCAGTTCACTTGGCAAGACGTAACATTAAAGCTCCTGCAGCTTTTAAATAATTTCCCAGTATGCTTGCTTTCTCATTTACTTTCCATTCACCTTTTTATACTTTTGTTTCACTTTCCTTCTCCTACTTTCTCATCCTCTTGTTTTTCAGTTAAATAGTTTGACTGTAGCCCATTCTCAGTATGGCACTGTGGAAGGAAGGAATTACCAGGAGCTGGAGGAATGGTTTGCCTGATGGTAAGGCGGCAGGTTTTATACTACGCCCAGTGCAATATGGAAAAGCCCCAGTGCCCTCTTACATATTGATGGCATGCAAACTGCTCTGAAGGAGCTGGTGGCTGCCCGGTGTGAATTTTTCTGCCTGTTCCTGGTGCAGGAGCTGGCTCCAGTGGGGCTTTTCTCATTGCTGATGGATGAGGCAGCCAGCTGGGCAGGGGACTGTGTTGGAAGGGTGAGGGAGTGGACTGGAAGTGTCTGATACCGGTCGTTTTTCACTAAAAGTCAATGGTACTTCTGCCCAGTCTCATTCTGAGGTGAAATAAAAAGCCCACAGCGTGTTTGTGTGTTTTGGAGGGCAACAGTGTGTATTTTCAAGATAAGTCTAAGGGATAAAGCTTGGGTAGCTTGTGAGCTGTTCTACGCAAGGCTGAGAGGTAGTATTTTCCAGAGCAAGCCCATATTCTTGCCGAACAGCACAGTGCTGCTTAGAGTAGCTTTCATATTACTAGGTTTCTCCTTTCCCAATGGGATGTGCTGCTATTATGTCTTCCTGCATAATATTTACCCTTTGTCTGTAATCACATCTGTTAGAAGGGACGTTACCCAGCCAACAATACTTTTGACGGCATATGGTGCTCTTTAATTAAATGTAAGTATTCACAAAAGCATAGTGTGTGCTCTAGTTTTTAGCCCTCCAGCTATCCTCCATGGCTCCCTTTAGTCATTTAAATGCACTATCAGAATGTCAGAAAGCTTTTTTCCTAATACACTAGCCATAAAAGATGGAACCTGAAAGCGTAATAATGGAACTACATGGTGTAGCTTGCATAGTTCAGTGAACTTAAATCTTGGAGTGGAAGCCCGTCTTCTCTTGTAAATAAAAAAATCAGTTAGGTACTTCCATATAGACAGATGGTTGCCCTCTACTAAAAAACAAGTATGAGACAGTTGTGAGCTGAATCATGGCCATGATATCATTTACATTTGGTAAAGCTGTGAGCAGTAATGTAGTAATTTTTTATTGTTTAATTTTCTTTATTGGGTTGTTTCCTGCACACGGAGTGATTCCCTTCTCAATTCTTATTTTCATCTCTTCTTGACATACCTGCTGTGAAAAATGAAGTTTCAGTTTTTCTCTCTAGAGAGAGCAAAGAGAATTATTACCAAAAATAGCAAAGCTTTACTTTTTAAAAAAACTTCATAGGTGGGTCTTGCTGCTTTTTTACACCAACACCTATAACACAGCATGCGATGTTAGTCAGAAACATTTTGCCGTGTTGCGTTAATCTACTGCCCATCATGGAGTATACCTACATTGTTCTGGAAGCTTTAAATAGAGCTAAATAAAAGAGCCTGCCTCAGACACTGTATAACCCAAGTGCACAGCAAGATAACCAACAGTTAGGTGTAGACAAAGAAACAAAAGACCACATTAGTCAATGTAATAAGCAGCAGATTTAGCACAGTAACCATGACTTTGGGGAGTTGTCACAGCAAGGAAATCTTTAAGAAAATCTGAATGTAGTTACTGAGGCAATTTATAAGGTGCTACCTTCTGGGTCACCTTCCATATGTAAAAGAGTAGTAACTTGAAACTCCATGGGTACGTGATGCAGACTGTCACCATCAGCCTATCGGTCTCTCGGGGTTGTTCAGAAAAGGAGCTGGGACAGGACATGGGATACCTTGGAAAAGAAAAGAAGCAGCCAAGACTGGATGGCCTACAGGAAGAAGCAGCACAGGTAGATTGCAAGATGAGATAAGAAATCGATGGTCTAGAAAGCACTCTTTGCAGGTGCGCTCTGAACGGATGAGAGCAGATGGGGGAGAGGGCACGGCTGTGCCTGTCTGAGCCAGGGAGGAGGATGTTGTAGAAACAGATGCACGGAGATGAGAGCCTCTCACTCCAATCCTGCACACGCACTCACAACTGCCTTGTTAGATTTTCATGGCTTAAAGTGCAGACTTCAGCTGTCTCGGTAATCTTTCATGGATTAAACCGCTGTCACCGGAGAGGCCATTAAGGCCAAGATGAGCTCACAATGTTAGGTTTACACTTTACTGTTAAATCATAAACAAGTTGGGATTTTATAGTAGCATATTTTAGACTTTAGCCTTAATCCTAAGGGATTCACAAAGAAAGTATCTCTTGAAAAATGTAAGCCATGTGCAATATCTAAATTGTTCTGCAAAGCAAGCTGCCAAGTTTACACTAGCTTTCTGTGTTACAGACTTAGTTTTCCCCAGAAAGCAAAAAGTATTCTGGATGAAGTCTAGTGACAAGATGGGTTTTGGGACCCCCCGGGAATGAGAGGGGTTAATTCTTCACTGCACTTTCCCATGAGAATTCACCCACTATCCTACTGTACAGTAGCAGGTAACAGAGCACTCCCTCTCTGCTGCTCATTGAAGCTGCCCAGTGTGTGAAAACAAAAAATCTCTTTAAAATGCTTTGGGAATTAAAACCTGAGAATTGGAGGAAATTTGATGTTAAATAGAGCTTCTATTTAAATTCTTGTTTTTATTTGGGTAATTTTGTCAGCTCCCACATGATGTACATATTGCTTTCAACCACCAGCAGAGCTTTCTATTGCCATGCAAAGAAGCATGGGGGTTGGACTAGACGATCTCCAGAGATCCCTTCCAAGCCTAACCATTCTGTGATTCTGTGATTCTGTGATTCTGTGAAGCTGGCAATAAATTATAAATCTCTGACAGTGTGCTTTATTTCTTTATCCCAGTGGCATCAACCTACTTCACTACCTCCAAGTGCACCAGAGTTAGTACAGAAATTCATCTTGATGCATGTAATTGGTAACAAGAGCTGTTCTGGGGTTGGGCTTTTTCTTTCCCCCCCTGATTATTTTGCCTTTTTTAAGGCCTTGGCTTTAAAACAAACATCTCTCTGAAGATCTGCATTGACTTAATTTTTCTAGCTATGCATTTTTGAATGGATACATATCCTGTCTCAGATTATTGACCTGGATACAGTATAAAACAGGTATTAGGAGCTGAAATTCGTGACTTTTTACTTCATGGTAACCCTAAATCTTGAATACATGTATTGGAACAGCAACTATTCCCATCATTGTCACATCAGTCTTAAAGGACTTAATATCAGTCTCTCCTTTAATAACTATTGTAATGTCTGTCAAATCAAGAGGCAGTGTGAAAACTTTGCCGTTATGCTTCATTTAGCTTAAACTCCTACTTACTTTGCATTAGTTTACAATGCACTTAAAATGTTTAGAACAGAAAATTGTCAGTAAACCTTGGCAGGAATTCAGTGAGTGAAGGAAAGTCAGCACAGTTCTCTTCTAATTGATGTTCTCACAGATCAGGCATTCAGGCCAATCTTTGGACTTCTCTAAATTGTTGACAACCACCACTTTGAGACATGAGCTTGCATATATGAAACAATCAGATTAATTGAAAAGGTATTACACAGTCTAGTACCACTTTCCTTAGTATATGTGATGTTTTCCATTGGAAAACTTTAGTGCTTAAAAATGTCAACAATTTCTTTCCACCAAAACTTTCTAATTAAATACATCTTTCTAAAGTCTCTACTGAATGGCTTTATTAAGTATGTTTTGTCACTTAAAAGCATTTTGTTAACAAACTTGGGAAGGAAATGAAGGTAATTCCCAAGGAAGGGAATGGGTTTGCAATACCCAGCACTACTAACTAATTATGGTTTTAATGTTGCAACAATGTCTTGGGGTCCAACAGAGTGAGAGAATTCTCCATATTAAGCAGTTAACTGCTGTCCCCATTCTGGCTGCATTAAGAACAGGCAGCAGAGACCAATATTTGAAGGAAAAGGAAGCATTGCTATCTCCATTTTACATGCAGTGGACTGGTGGAGGGAGGCTAAATGACTGATCAAAGGTCAGATGGATGGACTTTGTTGGAGTCAGAAATAGAAGCATGATGGCTGTAACACTTAGTCCCAAGACCAGCCCCACTCTCTTACATGTCTGATTGCAGTTTAGATGCTTGTTTATAACATTAAAAGCTCAGAAAGCTTGGTTCAGATAAGCATTCATTCTTCTGAGAGCTTATCTTAACCTAACTCAAACTCTCTGATTCCTCTGAGCCTGCAAAATGGATGTCTTACAAGAACTTTTTTAAAAGTATGTTTCTGTATTTTAAATTCCAGTTGGAAGCAAGAGCTAAAGGGGGTGAAAATGAAAGATAACATGAAGCGAATAAATTAACTTGCAAATCCCAGTATGATTTGATCTGGCTGTTTTTGGTGAAAGTCACTCTGGTTTATCTTTTTCACTCCCCCTCCCATTGGAAACAAAACCAAAACCAAAAACAAACCCAACAAATACAATTACTTCCATGTGTACTAGAATTAAAACAATCAGAAAGGAGATGTTTTGCATGGACTGTGTGCCTAAAAAACTTCTGGCAAGGAGCTCCAGTCCCCATAATCTCTGAAGTGACTGAAGTGCTTGTTTGTGAATGTCTTATAAAAACATTTAAAATGGTATGTTTATGATAATAGATACAGTAAATCATGTGTAACATTTAATATGTAGGAGGTTGGGTTTGGCAGTAGAAGAGACACAGCATTTCGGTTAGCACAGAGGCTTGGTTCAGTCTGATTTGGCTCTGACTTCTGGGAAGATTTATTTTCTATTGGATGCAATAGAGGTTCAGTGCTGGTATTTGCAATCTGTCTCCATGGTAAGTTGCAACAGGTTGGCGCCACTATTCAATGCTAACATCAATGAGAACTTCCCATTACACAGACCCTGTTTGCACTTAAACTTCACAAACTTGAAATGGTTTGGGCCATAGACATCAGTCTCAAATGGAATAGGATATGGAGAGAATAAAAATCTTCAAGAGGTCCGGAGAGGGTCAGGCAGCAAGACTTGGACTTCAGAAAAATAAGTGGAAGAAGGTCTGCCCACCTGAGCTGTTCATTTCACAGCTGGAGTGAAACCTGAGATTCCCAGTCTGCAGTGATTTGAGCCACGACCTGGCTTACCGGCACCCCTCTGTGTGGGGTCTGGTCTCATTAGATTCTGGTCTCATTAGCATCTGGTCTCATTAGATTCTCCATTAGTTCAAGTAGCAGAAAGAGTTCTTTGGGTGGTAACCTGCCCATGTGATGACCACTTGGAAGTTAGATTTCAACTCATTTTTTTGAAATTGGGAAAACATTTAGCTGACCCGTATGAATGTAAAACCAGTACATAGAATATAAAAGCTACAAAATCCAATGTGCAAGAATGAAGATGTCTGTGGAATTTTAATTAATCCCTGTGTGTCCATTATAATAATCCTTAATTACTACAGTTCTGAATCTTCCTGAGCTTGGTAAACAGTGCTAAGGTACTTCTTGATCTTAGACTTTCTCTTGGGGCAGGTATGTTGTATTTGAGAACTTCAAAACAAGAGCAATATACACATCTTTTTTTTTAAATGTAGGTTCATGTGCCAAGCCTGTGCATACAATACATCAATGTAAATTGCACTGTAGCTGAGGGTAAGGACACCTATATAATTTTTTGAAGACTAGGGGAAAAAAAAAAGAAAAGTTGAGATAAAATGTTATTTACTGGTAAATTAGACCATACGGAAGACCAATCTAATTTCTGAACCAAATGGACTTTATGGGAAAATTAGCCAGGCTTCTAAGGTGGTTTCAAGGCTTCTGGCTTCTTTCTGTTATTGTGAACCAGTTCAGGCATTCTTTCTACTTTAATAATCATAATAGTTTTACTCTGTCCAAGCATGTTACAAAATTATTCTCTTGTACTGCATATGGTATTTAAATGCACATTAATAGTTTAACTGGTGAACTTTCAAGCACTGTTTTTACTAATACAAAATTTTTTGCAAATGCTTTTTAAAATTATTTTTTAAAAATGTAATTATCTTTATATTTTTGCAAAATATTTTACTATCAAACTATGTGATATGTGATATCAAATCACATTCACAAGGGCTCTTCCCAGTACTTTCTTACTTCAGCTGCAAATAACGCGCTATTCAGACCATGCCATGAATTTAATCCTCAATGCTTTTAATTTAGAGATTGTTTTCTGCTTCTGTTTCCTCACTGCATTGCCTCCCCAAAAAATTGTTTGTTATACTGCTCTCATTAACCAAAACCACTATCTCCTGCAATAAAACAGAGTTTAAGAGTTTGTCTTCCCCTGGAAAGTTAATACAGGTAAAATAATTTCAGCTGTTTGGCTCTTGATTAAGTTCATGGGAATTCAAAGTAGTCCCATTTATTTAGAGGGAGTAAATCTGGACTTATTAACGAGCAATTCTGATAAATCCATAATTTCAGCAGATCCAGATTCTCTCTTCAGTTTTTTTCCCAGTTCTGTGTGTATGTGCCTGTGTGTATATGTAGGGCTATTGTTGGGTACTCATATCTAATGTGGTGCAACTTAAATATATGTTGGTTTGATCCTAGTTAGAGCTTCATTAGCACTTGCAGCAATCTCTTGTTGCACGTTTGTAAGTGCAATTTCCTTGTGCTTATAAACGTCACTGAAATTTTAAGGAAAATAATCTTTTTACTTATCTAAGGCAATGAATTGGTCAATGTGACTCTATGAAAAAAATGTGTTGAGATTATTTGTCAAATGGCATTAAATATTTATCATAATCATTACATACTGAAGAAAAAGCTGTTGCTTGTGGGGCGTCTTGGATGCTTCTGTGGTTGAATAGCTATTGCTGATTTCTAAATGACAACAAAATTGTCCACAACTTAGATTTATGTCCACAACTTAGATTTATGAATTCAATGTCAGAGAGCAACATCAGAGACCTGATGAAAAGAGAGGAGAAATTTGTGGAAGGTCTGCAGAAAATCTGATCTCAATTGTAATATTTTTGATTTTTTCTTTAGGAATTTTGAGATTTTTGAAAGGACTAAAATGTTAAACATTTCTGAGTTACTGTGCTACTAACTCTCCCCATTCTTGCCCTTGGCCTCCAAGACTGGAGTTATGGCAACATAAGAAGAATGAGTGAGAGCCCCAGTGAGATTTAATTAGGCTTTCCTCTTCAGAAGTTAGAGCAGCTAGAAGCTTTTAAATGTTTCTGGAGCTTTAACATGAAACAGTTTGGATAACTGCAAGAACTGTTGGGGCTTCAAAGGGTACATCTTCACATCACACACAGAAAAGGAATGCATATATTAGAGGAAGATCTTATGCCAGTTCAACTTCATCTGGAAAATATTTTTGTGCTACAGGGGCTGGTGCACCAGCAAATTTGCCCTGGTGCCAGGCAAATCTTTTAAGTAAGCCTCAATTTCTGTGTTTTATGATGTGTATGCTTAGGTTCTCCCCAACTTGTACCCACAAAGCAGTGGCAAAGCAGAGAAAAGGGGCTCTGCTCAAAGAAATTAGGACTCTGCTCTGCCTCTTGAAACCCTTTCAGTCTTTAAGTACGGTCAAAGGGTGGGCTGTGTCACTCTTTGATCCAATCCTTTTCCCTAAAGGCAATGACATCCCAGCCAAAGTTTTGAGCACTTACCCTAGCCCAGAACCACCTTGGTGACTTGTTGCCCTCCTTGGCTTGTAAAGAAGTACTGACTGCTGTTGTCCAAGATCTCCTGATGGTTTGAGGGAGGAGAGGTTATTTCACCCCAATGAAGTCTCAGTTTCAGGCCAGCATGAGCTAACAAGCAGATCCTGCTGCAGGATGCAGCAACCAGAGACCACTATTTGCTGAACAGGTTTTGTGCTGTTCCAGGACAAGCAAAAGCTCCTAGCTCCTTGGTAGACTCCAGCTGAGCTTTCCTACCTTGTCTCAAAATACCCTCACCCCTCTTGTTAGGCATCAGAAATGCCATAGCCAGGTCTGGAAAGTAATTCCAAGGCAGAATGCTTTTCCAGAGGAACAAGATAAAGGGCAAAAAGCCAATTATGAGAGGAATGTACAGATGAGTTGGTATGTTTGAGAGCAGCATCTGCTGTGAAAGGCTACTGACTAATATTATCCATTCATTTACCATTCCTGTTGATCCTTTTCAGCTGAGCTGTTCCCGGCAGGACTTTCCTAAGGGATGGACCATGACGGCATTGCATTCACTCTCTCAGCCAAACTTCAAGAAGAACTGGATATCACTCTGTGGTTTTGGGGTAACATCAGCCCTGGAACTTTCTGGTCTTCTTCCAGGTTTTGTCCAGTTTTTATAGATCTCTCTGTCTTCAACCACTCTTTGCCTTTTGCATCATATTATGTGATAGGTAGTGGAAGGCTGTGTGGTTTCCTGGGTAGGGATGAGACTCTCAGGTTTTTTGTCCGCAGGCCTATCTTAGGGAAAGTGCCGTGGTCAGGTATGGTTTCTATATGTGCAGAAACGAAAACTTTCCTCCACAAAGCCTTTGAGGATCTAGAAATGAGATGTGTTCTAATGGCTGCTTTGTCTTTACTATCAATGCTGGGCATTGGCCCTCACACTAACAGGAATACCTTTTTCCTTATTATATCTTCCACGACTTCCTTACTTTTTCCATCCTTTGAATGCCAAAATCTCCTTTCATTGTCTCTGAAATATCTTATTTACTCACAATCATATTTGTGGGTACAGACTTGTGGCATGTTAAATGCTCTTGGTCTGCGGTCTAAGCCTGGGTCCAGGCCCCATGGGTTACTGAAATACCAGCACATTTGAATGAATGAAACCATAAATTCACGCTACTGTCACTGTATAAATATTACTTATAAAAGACTGTTTAAAGGGAAATACAGCCCTCTTTAGCGATAATGGAACTGCTCCAGAACCTTCTGACCACTATCATCTTTCCATTTTTACATGTAAAGAAAAAAACATAGTATTTTCAGTGCTTAATTAATATTCTTTGCCTCAGACAGGTGTTAGCCATTACTCTATTAGCATATCTCATTCTTCCAGTATATCTCCTGAAGAGCAAGCAAGGTTATTCACAGACAATTAAGTAGTCAAGGACTAGAGTTCGTCATATAAAAGAGATTTATTTTGCTTAATAAGTTGCTATTAGACAGATGCTTCCTGAACCGGTGAATAATCCCTTTGATTTTGTCATGACTGCAGTGAAAGCTGGAGCTCATCAGCCCTAGATAAATCGTAGGCCTGCAGAGATCTGCTCCACTAAAAAGTCTGCAATTAGTGTCAGCTTCCTAAGAGAAGCTCTGCCCACAGCTGTGTCACCCTGTCCAAGACAGAAGTTCCGTCCTCTGATCTAACACTTGTCAGTTGAACTACTTGGAAAGTTAATCTTTGAAATCACATGCCTTGGCAAGACTATGGTAAAGTCCTTGAAACCGTATTTATTGGTAGTTTATTATGTATGTATCTGCAGAAATAAATTCTTACTAAATGTTGCTCCAGCTTCTATTTAATTTTGGGGGGATTTGCATCAGTATTAGAAACACAGGCTGACAAGAAGGCACAATAATTATGTGAAGGGCAATTCCAACTTGAGGAACCATTGAAATACTGTTGTGGAACAAGTTTCCTTAACAAGTTATAAGCTAGGAATGCAGCACAGATTTTCATATTTAGACCATGGTAATGAAACATGTTCATGTTATCCTTTGCATGTGTCTCAGGTATCTATCAAAACTCAAAGCGGTGCTGATTATTCTTACTTAGCCTGCTAAACGTACTGAGAAATACAGGGCTGCAGCGAGGAGGTTCGGTTGCACAGGAAATGTGGTTTCCTCCGTGCTAATTCCATTTTACCCATTAACATCTATGGCCTTCCTTACTTTGTATACCCTCTTTGTGCCCCTGCCCACCTAGTCTGCAACTTAACATGACAGCGTACAGGTGAAATGTGGCATAGGATCTCGGAGATCAGCCCTTTAGAGTTGCTGGGGGAAATGTTTTCAACCTGAGAAGGCAGTGCCTGGGAGCTGGATGCAAAGAGGGTCCTCCACCTCCCATGCCTGACCCTGCTCTGAGTCTGTGGCTTTTATGGCAAAGCTTCCCTCTCACCCCGCCCTCATTTCATACCTGTTCCTCTCACAAGGAGATCCTTGAGAAGGTGCTTTCTTTGGCTGTCTCCAGGCCCAAGCTGAAAACTGAGAGCAAAGTCACCATATACCACACCGCGCCATACAAACGAACCCGTGACCTGCTGCTTCAGTGGCAGATGCGCTCCTGGAGATTCCCTCGCGTCCCCTTCCTTGGCTCTCCTCCTCTTGGCATCTGAATTGCCTGGAGGAAAAGCTACTTTTAATTTACCCATTTGTTCCGCTTTAGTTCCCCCAGCAGCTCTCAGCTTTTAAGATAGGTTTCTGTACAACAAATAGTTGTGCTGTATGCGTGAGTGTAGGAGATCTTGACATGTTTACTGCCACAAAAAATGGGACAGCTCATCTCTGCAGTCTCTGTGGTCTCTTTATGAACTGTGTGGCACAGTGTGTGTGTGGGGGCCATACGTGAGCAATAACTCTCTGCTCTCTTCCAGAAGCTCTTGCTCAGAGGGATCAGACCCCGAGAGGAGTCCGAGTGACTTTACAAACCCATCAGGATATTGTCTTAGCGAAGTGATGAGTCTCACGCTGTGCTCAGAAAATTGAGGAAGGGGAATTTATTCTGCTGCTGTCACTAGTGAGTGCCAAAAATAGCAACGGATGCTTGAACTGGTGAGAATAACTCTAACTTTTTCCTCAGAGAATGTGGGGGCCTGTGTTTAAAAAGCTGCTGTCTATTTCCAGCATGTTTGTACTCTGACTTGCCAAGTTTTGCCTTGCGTAAGAGAACAGGTAATATGTCTTCCAGGCATGCTGTTGGGTACGGTGGCTTCAGGGGGTTATGTGATTTGCCAATGTTAAGGAGCATAGGAAATACTAAAAGGATTAAATAGTGTTATAGTTTCCTTGCAATGATCACATTGCCAATTTTCTTTTAGTACTTCTGGGCAAACAGGTCATAATGTCTAGAGCAATTTAGAAAGCTTTAATGATTGCACTTATACTTTAAATAAATTCTCAGAGTAACATTAGCGCATTGACATCTTAGTGCTGGGGTGAGTCAGGTAATTTACCGTGGGTATGGATGTGATCAAATGCAGTCCCAAAGTAACGCAAAACCTGTTCTTGGATCAGGGGATGATAGTACTGGTATCTGGAAGGGGGTGTTTCCACAGATGGCATCTCTGGTTGGGCTCTCTATTATAAAAATGATTGTGAACCAGGCATGTGTCTGTAGTCTTTGTGTGTTGACTCAGCAAGAAGGACTGAATGAACAGTTTGAATGTACATTCCCTACTGATGCCAAGTTGAGCCCCCAACACAGGAAAGACATGTTGGAGCAGGTCCAGAGGAGGGCCACAAAGATGATCAGAGGGCTGGAGCACCTTTCCTATGAGGACAGGCTGAGAGAGTTGGGGTTGTTCATCCTGGAAAAGAGAAGGCTCCAGGGAGACCTTATAGCAGGCTTCCAGTAGCTAAAGGGGGCCTACAGGAAAGATGGGCAGGGACTTTTCACAAGGGCATGTAGTGATAGGACAAGGGGGAATGGCTTTAAACAGAAAGAGGATAGATTTAGCTTAGGTATTAGGAAGAAATTTTTCACTGAGGGTGGTAAGGCACTGGAACAGGTTGCTCAGAGAAGTTGTTGAGGCCCCATCCCTGGAAGTGTTCAAGGCCAGGCTGGATGGGGCTTTGAGCACCCTCATCTACTGGGAGGTGTCCCTGCCTGTGGCAGGGTGGTTGGAACTAGATGATCTTTAAGGTCCCTTCCAACCTAAACAGTTCTATGATTCTGTGATTCTAAGTGTGGGTCAAGTATGTACAGGGGTAGAGAAGCTCCTGTTGCCATTAAAGAGTCTAAGGGGGCTGCCCCCGTTAGGCCCGTACAGCTCCCTTACAGTCGCTTTTGCTCTTGGTGGAACATCAGACATAGTTATGGTACAGCTCTGTGTCTCAAACTACTTTCCTTCTTCTCAAGACTTATTTTCAAGATATCACAGTGCAACCACAGGTGCTCAACAAACATAAGATATCAACCTTCTAAACAAGTTTTAAAAATTACTTATTAAATTAGCATAAAACTCAGAGCTAAAAAAAGGTGCTCTTGTATTAAATACACACAGGTGCTTACTCTGTTTGTAACTCAGGTTTCCCTGTGGTATCTGACAGTCAGAGCATAAACCGGCATTCTTGAAATTAAATTATTTCTAGGACTCTCATATACAAAAGCATCTGGATACTTGGGAGAAAAAAAAAAGAAAATGAACATTCTCAGACATTGGAGTGCTTATTAAAAGATAAATGCTTTCCAGGGGTGTATTTCTGGTTAATGTAATCTTGACAAATCTCCAGAAGACAATAGATGTAGAGAACGAACACAGCATATGTGGCACAACATTTCCTTGCAATCCTTTCCTTGCAATCCTTTCCTTGCTTGAAGCAAGACTGATATTTTAAGTTACTGATTCCAACTAGTTTTCTTGGAAGTCAGGGTTCAATTTACATTTACAACTGCCTGAAGCTATTTTGAGGAGTCCAAATAAACGAATAGCTAGCCTTCAAAGTTGTCTCAGAATCGACACAGAAATCTTAAGCATACCTGTGGCTTGCACTTGTGCTGTTTGTTATCATCAAACTTATATTGCCTCTGGTTTTGAAATCTTAGGAGAACATTTTCTCTGCAAAGTGGTGCCTTAAAATGTAAACATGTTTTCTGAAATGCATTTTGTTATCACTTCTGAAATACTTTTGATCTTTTTTTTTTTATTATTTCTCCTTTGAAAAAACAAAAAACCCTACAGAAAACAAAGACATTCCTTGCAAAATTTTAAGAAAGAAGGAAACAAACCAGCCAACCAGGAAACCTTTCCATGACTGTGGAGTTGAAGTAATTGTCATAGTAGCTCTTCAGAAATGGCAAATTTTTGAGGCCTTTAAGAGATACGGATCTTTTTAAAAATGTGCTGTAAAGCCACAGCAGCTCCCATACTAAAATAGGGTCAGCTGACAGGGACTGGGCCTGTGGACCAGATTAGCAACTGCACACCAGCATTGCACCTCCTTTTCAGGAGCAGACTTAAGCACAAGTGGGCCTGGAGCTCTGCAGGGCAGTACCTCCTGCCCCATCTGTGCCACGCAGACCTGCTGCTGGGGTACCGTCCTGCGAAATGCTTGGAGCATCCACCCAGGGAGACAGGAGTCTGAGAGGATAACAAACTTTGCCTTACCAAAGTACTTAGGCCAAAAGATCAGCTGAGTGTTGTGAAGACAGCATTCAACATGTATTGCTGCTATAATTCACTCGAAGGGGTTCAATTTTTAGCAGAGCTGGGAGGGGTTGGCCACTGCATTGCACTGAAACTGCTGTGAGCATCCCTAAAAGACCAAAAAGGTTTCAAGCTTTGACAAGCCAGGTGAAAACAAGCCATGAAAGTTAGAAAACAAGCCATGATCATTAACATTTTGTTTAGAGAAAACTCTGCAGCTAGGGATGAGATAACAGAAATGAAAGTCTTATAAGCCACTCTCTCCCTGCCCTCTGCAGGACTGATGCTTTCTGCTTTCATTTCAGCCAGCTCAGTGGATTTCTGATTGTAGCAAACTCTATACAGTCCTCTGCAATCCCTAGGAAGGTTGTTCTTGTCACCTGTGACATGACAACTTATCTATGTCCCTCTCAGCAATCTCCCTGCTAAGTCCATGTCTCTCATTGCCTTGCCGCTACCTTCTCTACAGTGCTGTCAGGTCTTCTCCTGTGTGCCTCAGTTGCCCCTTGGAAGATGATCAACCCCCTTCTCTAAAGGGATTTCATGCTGCACCATTCCTCTTCCTAAGGAAAAAGCTGGGAACACACAACCAAAATACACACAATCTGCCACCAGCACTTCACCTGCAGTTTGTCATAGCCCTGGGTGAACATAAAGGGTTTTCTCGTGCTGCAGGCAAAGGGGACCTGGCAGTCAGTGTCCTGAACTTATCTCAGGGGATGTGACAAAAAAGTTCTGGAATAGCTATTTGCATGTGCCCTTGTGCATTGTTTCCAGCCAGGAATAAAAAAGAAAGCTAGAGAGTGCTTCTGGTGGCTGACCTTCCCCCAGTCTCCAGCAGTGTCAGTGTATGTTTGAATCAGTTGGAAATAACCATTAACTCAGAGGAGTTATAGGGGATGAAATTGGGACTTTCTTTATTTCTTCAAGGTCCAAAAGATAAAAAGCATCCTTATTAGCAGCTTCTCTTGTTTGAGTTCTTTTTTTTTTAGCCTGGATAAATGCTACTTGTATCAATCAAGAAAGACACTGAATGCTCTATAATCTCGAGAGATATTAATTTGCAATTTATAGGTTATCATACAGCTCTCTGAGCATTATCTTGGCCAAAGAAACACAGTTAAGAAGTTTTTGTTTTCAATCATTTATCTACAGTTTCCTTACTTGAGCTAATTCAGCTCTCCATGAGACTGAACTGGAAAGTGGACTGCTGAGATCATCGGAGTTTAAATAAGTCAAAACTGAGTTTTATTTTGGTTTTCTGTGTGATGGAGATGGAACAATTAGTGTTTAGCTTTGGGCAGCAAGGAGCAGAGAGGAGGCAGGAAGTTTTGCAGCCAAAGAGAAGGTACCTAAAACTGCCTGAATTTAGGACATAGTGCTGTGGTACTGAGTCACACCTTTTAAGCTCATCTAGGGTCGATAGCTTGTCCCTGAGTGGTATCAAACTCAGAAGTCTCAAAAAGACTCTAATCACTAAGTGATTAGATAACTTATACCTCTCCATGGCATTCCTAGATGACTGTGCTAGGGCAGGGTACGCTTTCCACATAAACCCATCAAAGGATTTTGAAAGTTCACAGTAGCATTTGGAAAAGCAGGAGTCAAAGGAACAAAACTTCCCCACCTGCTGCATCGGTTACAAGATAATGAACATTTCTGGACTGCTGATTATTGGTGTAGAAATTCTGATAGACTATGTCAGGGGACCCAGCTCATTTCCAGCTTAACAGCATTTTGAAAGCCATCACGTACTTTCTTTTGAATGACAACACCCCCTCTGAAATTGAAATCTGTGGAAGTACCTTTATTCGATTCCTGCCTCCCTCCCCACCGGCCTCCCCAAGCCACAGTCAAGGATTGAAAGCGATCCCATTGTCATGCTGCCAAAGTAAATTAACACGATTCACAATTTTCCATAATAACTACTCAAAATTAAAGCAGTTGGTAATTAAAGTAATCCTTGCTCCCTGGTGACACATGTGGCATGACAAAACAGAAGTAACACGACAGCAGCAGAACCTGTCTCCTTTAGTTACTCGCTGCTTTAGTGCCTTGTTCTGCAGAGTGACTGATCTTCTATTGAATTACAGAAGAGCAACTGAGTTAAATTAGAGTGAATATTTGTGGTGAAAATGTTAATGTGAAAGTATCTGCTGTGATAGCTCATAAAATAAAATCAATATACTTCCAGATTCATCATGCCCCTCCTGGGTCTGTGGTTGATTTTGCTGGGGGTTTCAGGGAAGCAAAGGAGCGCTGCAGCTCAGCTCCTGGACTGAGCCTGGGAACCTCTAACCTGGACACCTACAGCTCAGAGCCCAAATAAGTTGCAGGGCACAGAGTGGACTGTTTTGAAACCGTCTCCACTCAATGTTACATCAGCAGCTTTGGAAAAGGTATTTTTAATCATAGAAACCAGTTAAAATTGGAAGAAAATGTCAGTTTAAGTTCCCTGGGCCAGGCTGGGTAGGTCCTAGCAGTGCTGCTTTCTTTAGGATAGTCCTCAGGAGAACCGCAGTGCCATGGCTCTCTGGGAGGAGGTCTTCCTCCCTCCTGCTGGACCAGCTCTGCCTGCTGTATGCCGGGTACTGGGGCTTGTCTGTACTCAGCCTTCCAGACCCTGGAAAACCAGCATCTTACAACAAGCAGAAGTTGTGCCTCTTGCCTCCTAAGGACTGATTTGACAGAAAGATTGCTTTCTTGTATGATTAAGTCTTAGTTTAAATAATAGCCTGAATTCAGAATAAATTGACGAAGGGCGAAGAACAGGCACCCTTTTTTTTTTTTTTGAGTTGTGAGATTTTTGTCTTTTTGCGTTCATTCCCCAAAACAAGAACAGTGACATACGGATCCTTTATGCTTTTGTACTGTCCCAGTACCATAAATCTACACTGCAGTTAACAAATGCAATGTGAAATGCTTTTTGTCCTGAAGAGATACTATGTGAATCGGGACAGAATAACTGTTTGAGGTAAAAGATAAAAAATGAGATTTATTGATGAGTGAAATCATAGGCAAAAGCAGCTGCTTACATTCTTTGGAAGATGGAGATTGAGCCCACTTAGCACGGTCAGCACTGTCCTTCCTGCAGAGAGCTAGGTGGAGAAGTGAGTCCAAGGAAGCACAAAGCAAACTGGCTCAGGAACAAGCTGAGGTGACAGCAGAGATGAAGGTGGGTTTACACTGATTCTTTAAAATGAAGGCTGAAGGAAAGGCTTGACGCTCAGAAACAGTGTCCAAGGAGCCATCACATAAAGGAGCAGGAAACAAAGTTCATTTTAACTTTAGCACAGTTTGGAGGGAAGATTAAACTGAACAGAAACAATTGTTTCCATCTCATTGGTGTTGCACAAGATGGTATGCCAGGCAGCGCAAAAGCCTCATAATTGTAAACCTTCATCTCACAGTCTGCTCTGCCACAGTCCTTTTGTATGATTCTGGCAAGACTCTCATTCTCCACATGCTTCTGCCTTCTCCCCATCTCCTATGACGAGCGGGTAATAAATTCCTGAGGGTAGGAAAGGGAGATGTGGATTCAAAGCTTATGAAACACTCAGAACCATTAATGTGTTCTCTGCCACTAAAAATCCTGTATTCATTTCTCCATTTGCGAATTGGAGTTGAGACATCACTATTTACTCATGTAAGTGAAGTGGAAAATACAGTTTCTCACTCTAGATGTGCAGCTCCATAAAGACAAGAAGCTTAATTTCAAAGGCAAAACTATGACCAGCTGACAAGTATACCTGGGAAAAGAACAGCTACTATTGTAAAAGATTTTATTCTGTTGCTATAGAAACCTCTACAGCATGGAGCGTCTTATATGTGAATGGTACAGAAGAAGAAACACAGAAAAACATTTTATTATACAAGACCAAGAAAACACGGTCTTTCTTTTTGTACTTATGGAAAACAGGAAATACATTTTCAGCTAAGAGTGCAGTTATTTTAAATATTTTTTTATTGGAACATTTGCTCCTAAGCTCTATGTCCTCTGAGTTTTAAGAAAGGAAAGCTCCAGCTCCACTTTGATTGCAAGCAGTATCCTGTAATTCTCTCTCAGGGACCCTTGAGAGACCTTTAAAATACTTAATATTCACTCCCTCTGGCCAGTGTTTCTAAATTATTTAAATGACATGAGGAAAAATGCAATTTAAGCCACTTCTGTGTTTGAAGGTGCCTGGACAGGAGCTCAGCCAGAGAAAACCACAAACAAGAGAGTTTATATTTTCCAAGCTGTTTTTAAAACCATCTAAAATGCTCCCAGTGCAACTTCAAGTTATGGGTCCATAACATCCACGCAGGTGAACATGGTGGCCACAGTGGGAAAGCAGCTCAAGCAAGCGCAACAACCAAAAAAGTTTCATTCCTCCTGTTGCTACCCTAGTTAAAATCCTGCATGAGGGGTGAGGCGGACTGATGAGTCTCCTCAGTTTCAGCTCTGATACAACTCATGAAAACAAGTCCAAGTTGAAAATGTCCCCAGACCAAACCCACCCAAACTCAAATCCTCAGGGAGACATTTGCAGTAGTTAAGATGATCAGGCTGTAATTCTGCTAGAATTCATGCAGCTGTTCAAGAAGCCAACCTGGCGATTTTGCTTTCTACAGATTTGCATTATACTTTGAACTATATCTGCAGTGATTTGCAGCCTTCTGCCCCCAAGTCTGCTCCTGCCTAGACTGGGCAGCACAGATTTCACTTCAGTCCATCTTTCCAGATGTCAATGTGTCTAAGCCAGTGCAGGAAGCAAGTGCTTTGTCAGGGTCATAAACAACTGAGTTAAAATTGCCTCCTCATTATCAGCTGAGCTGTGGTATCAGACTGTGTATGCCTCATCTGTGAAGTCAAATGAGTTAACTGAAATCACCCAAGTCAGGGGCTTTACTGTTAAAAGGTGAATTGCGCTCACAGTGTGTTGGTTTTGAATAAGCCGTAAGTTTTAAAGCAAACATTGCACAAACCAAGTGACGCTCAAGAGTTTTCTCCCAAGAAAAATATTCAAATTGATAATGCATTAGTTCTGTCTTTTAATCACACCTCCCCTAGTGCACTGCAGTCTATGTTTACCTCACCAGCAAAGTGAAAATGTTGAGGTGACAATATAGCAAATTTTCTTGGGTTTTAGCATGACCTCCTAATTTGAAGAAATCCAAATAAAGTTGGTCTGTATGAAACTTCTGAACACTACAAGAGTACTAGACACCAAGATGTCAAGAGATGGGATGGTGGTTGTGGCTGCTGTTGCGGTGTTTAACTTTGTGGTTTTTCAGACAGCTTTCAAAGCGGTCAGGTTCATCTCTGAAATTCAAAAGCAGCTCAGAGTGAAGAAAGGCACTGAAAAGTGAAAGCTTGGTAAAGCTGGGAATTTGCTTTGCTCTAACTAGCCATCTCCCCACCTGGTTGTTGCAAAGGGGCCACCACTGTTCTCACAGGGAGTGTTGTTTCAGGCACTGTCAATACTCAACATGTGCTTGCGACCTTTTAAAACACAACGCTGGTGAAGATCAGATTATCTGCATGCTTAGCAGTGAGATCAAACGTATGTCCTTTGCTGAATTCCTGTTTTTCCTGAGAGCAAGGCAAACGGCTCAAAACATGAATTGCAGCCATGAATGCAGGCCTTCCCTTTCTCCTCCCAAACACCCAAGGGCAGTTGTTTGTCTGGTTTTTTTTTTACTTTTTCAGTGTGGCAGAAATTCTTCCAAACCCCATGTTAGCATACTTCAAGTCACGGATAGCTTGTGAGCCTCTCTGTGTCCTTTGTTTTCTGGATTTTTTTTTTTTTTTTTTGCTCCAATTAAATTTTATTCTGACTTTGCCATTTTCAAGACGTTTTCTGTTCTTGTGTGGGTAAACAGAACAGGATTTAACTCCTGATTTTTATGTTATCATGACACTCAACAGTACACAGTCCATTCCTTATAAAAGCATACGTTGATTTTGATATAATTAGCTAAGTAAGCATATGGCAAAAGGCATAACTGATGTGTGTGTTTATAAAAAGCAGGTCAATGCTTGTTTTAAATCAGAATGCACATGATCTGCTCTGAAACTATTAAAATGCCTTTTTTGGGACACTTTCAACTTACCTTTTTTGGCTCCTATATTTACATGACTCATAATGCTGCTTACATGTGTCTTCAATTTTTTCCAGGTTTTGGTATTTTAGGTTATGACACAGTAACATGTAAAGAAAGTTGGATGTTCTTTCTTGCTTGTGTAAAGCCAATATGTTCCTGTCTTGTTCACATATGGTGAAGTGTGAAAGTACATGGCGAGATTCTAATATCCTGCATGTTCCTGATGATCTTTAGGGAGAAATATGGTTTTCTTGACCAAGGTCTGAACAAACACTCTTCTAATAGTCTAATAGTTGCCTGTTACTATTATTGGAATAATATTTCATGTTATGAGCCTTAAGGAAAACCTATGAGTATGTCTCACCGGCTAGATTCTAATTAACCAGGACCATAATTAGCCTTCTCGGTTATAATTATTGTTGCTGAAGGGATTGGCCCCTCAGCTGAACTCTGTGCTAGTCAGCCAAGGATTTTGATGTGAAGCAAGTGCTTCACACTGGGAAGCACTACCGTAGCTGAGGAAATCCATGCTTTTTAAACAGACAAAACACTGCACTATTTAAATAATTAGAGATTTCTATGTGCTTTGGTACAGACTCTCATGTTTTAGACATCCCAGCTGAAGTTTATGAGAGAAACACTTGGGTTTTTTTCCCCAGCTGTATCATTTCATCAAACAAAAGACTAGAAAAGCTCCGAGTGAGAGAAGCCCTCTCCCAGGTCGAAAATGGATGTGGTGGTAGTTTTAATACTATTTGAGGACAAATAGACACAGGTTCAGCTTGAGTACATCGTCTCTTGGACCACCTGAGGAAGAAGGTAGTTGATGCTATGGAACTGAGAGAGAGATTGGCATGGAGAGAAATAAATGGCAGAGGTGCTCATGGTAGGTGGCTGAGAAGAATCTGTCCTAATAGAATTTTATGTACAAAACTGGTTTTATTGTTTTACACAAAGCTGGACTGATGGTGCACAGTGCTCTCGGGGGGGCAATGAGAGAAAGCTACACCTCTCTGATCTTGCAGAAGACCAAACTCGCTATAGATTTGTGTTTCTCTGAACAAGAAGGCAATTCATGTTTGTTATCAAATTGGTTGTCTCTTTTTACAGTGTTGTCAGTATAAAAAATTCAGTGTCATTAGAAGACACTGAAATTGCTCTTAATTTTATTATCCTAGTGATCCAGATAAAGGTACATGATGTCTGAAGTAATTTTTACTTTTTTGTTAATGTCATCTTTCTTCTACTTACTGCAGTCATTGTACCAATGCAAGTTTATCTGTATTTAAATCCCCTTGAACTGAAAGCTTGATTGAAAGCTGAACTGTCATATCTTTGTGCATGAAGAAAAGACACTCATTTATTTATATTAATGTCAAGCCTGTCTACTGCACTTTTTTCTTCATCTTAATTGAATGTGCCTGCAGTAGCACACAGGGCATGTGCTTAAATAGGAAGGACTAATTGGAAGAAGCTGTCAGGTTAACAGAGATTTAGCTGGATAGATTGCACTTCAGTAGAAAAATTTCCTTAGGATAAGTTTGCACGGTTTATGAAGGCTTATGATGGATGTGCGAGGAAGAGGATAGGAAGACACCTTTTTGGGAAATGTGTAAGGCTGCTATGCAATTACAATGGATCTCTTAATCCAGAATGGGTAAAATACTAAACAGATTAGTTCCCTGCAGGATATTGAGGCTTTCACAGTTTCTTTTTCATCTTATTTCAGCTCCTTTTTAGCCCTTCTGCACTCTAGACAGGGAAGCTGGTTGGTTCCTTGTGTCACCACTGAAGTAGCAGAGGTATAACAGGCAAACGAAGACACATTCTCCATCTGTTATGTCTCGCTGTTACGGCTGCAAATCTGAGAAGGTTTGTTTCTACCACCAACTTACTGAAAAAGTATCTAATGCTAGACTGAGTATATAAACACAGTGTTAGTTTTGCAATTCTTGACTAAATTCCTAGAGAAGATCATGAACTGCTCCTAATGTTAATATGTCCTTATTTAAATTAAACTGAAACCTCTTATTTTTTTTCTCCCAAACATGTCTTTACCATGTTATCATAATAACCGTATAGTTTAATCTTTTAATAGCGGGTATCTAAACACTCTTCAAGCCTACCCTTATAAAAATGTGGCGTTGATGCAGACCTTCCATTTGAGAGGTCTCAGCTGCTCACTGGTCTCTGATCTGACCAGCTGTTTTAAAGACCATATCTAGCTCAAGAATCTGTTATTGCTGATGCTCACGCAGTGCCATAGCTTTGCAGTGCAACTGCAATACCCACTGGGAACAAATCTTTCATAATCTTCTAGGAACAGGAGAACTAAAATGGCCTAGAGAGGCAGGGGGAGCCAGGGGAAGTTCTTGCTGCTGACCTTTGAAGTGGGCAGGATGACTGTGCCCTCTCGATGGACCCGTTAGCCATGGACATCCCACTCAGAGCCTGAGGTGCTGACTAAGCATCAGGAGCTACGGGCAAGTGCTGGGGCTGCTCTCAGCGCAGTGACCCGTCCTTAAATGGTGCTTATGTGCTGGTTTTATACGGTGATACATTTTATTGTCATGTTAGTAAACAGGAAGACAGTTAACCTATTTTTAGCTTTCATTTTATACCACTATTTATAAAGAGTGAGCTGCCCCCAAGCTCTCTGAATAAACAGTCAGACTGAGTGTGCGATTTTCCAATGCTTTACGTGAAGAATGGCTTGGAGAGAAAACTGTGTTACCCAGATTCTTCTGAAATGAGCAAAAGCTTTTTTTCCACTGAGAACAGTCTACCTGTTTGCACCCACATTCCCAGCCTTTACTGCGCTACAGATGGCCTAACTGCATTGCTCTTTCTTTCTCAAAATGGATAATACAGAAGCCCTCCTGTTCCCAAAGGTTGCTTAGGCACTTCCAATGAAGAAAGACTTTACTGCAATATTTATACTAGGAGATTCCTCCTGTGATACTAACAATATTTTCAGTTAGTTTGATGGCTGTAGGGCATTTGCACCAAAAACCTACCAATTTAATTTTTTTAAAAGAATGCAAGCAACTGTTTTATACTCCACATAATTCCATCTGGATAATACTCCAAATACAAGTTCATGTTCCAAAAACATATCTGTGTTTATTTCTCCATAGATCTAGAGGAAAACAGAAAGAAAACCAGCACAGAAAATACTTGATGTAGCACTAGGACCTGTACCACTGTCCCTTTATTTACAGAAAAATGTAAAAGAAACCTCAAAAAGTTGGGAAAATACTTGTTTCAGATGTATACATCGTACTGTTGCTTTGTGATAGTTCCCATAGTCACCCACTGGGCCTTGGTAAAGTACATACACTTACAACAAGAATGTAGTGCTTTATGAAACTGCAGCCATGGTTTACTATGGTTGAAGTCTTGCAGTATTTCATAATTGCATTGTACCAGTAAGAGGTGAATATTTTTCCACCCATTAAATTATAACAGAATGTAGCATCAGTCTATTGGAAATTTCAGCTTCCACCCACTGATTCTCTGAGTTAATTACCAGTATCATTTGTTCCAGCTCATCAAGCTACACCTGTTAAGTAAGACATTGCAAGCAGACGGTCTTAAAATTAAATATATGCTTAAGCCCTCTTTCTCCTTTCAAAAGTTTTTAGCATGCTCTTGATGCTGCACCGAATAGAGACTTATGGATTTACACACATTTAAAGTTTTGCTCAGTTGTGAACTTGTCCACTCCTTGGATCATTTAGCATTTGAAACAGATAACACTCATTCTTATTTTAATTTCCAGAATATTTGTGCCTTAGCCTGTTTGAGGGCTTTTTTGTTCTCCTGCTGGCACTGGAGATTCTGAAGAAACTCTGGTTTCTTCATTGGTCAGAAGTGACAATTGAAAACAGTACTATTAAATTTTGCCACTTGGTGGCACTAAGAAATAACACAACTGCCCTTGAAAATGATGCCGTAAAACATGGCCAAGTGGCTGGTGATAACTGAGCCCAGTGGCCCTCAGAAAGGAAGACATCAAGTGAGCAGAAATCCCATAGCCGTTTTGCTCGCTGTAGATGTTAGTACGTTTTCAACACAGAACATGCCCGTTGGGATGCTACTTCTGCACTCCAACGTGCACAGCAAGTCCCTTCCCTCCCCGTTGGCTCTGCTGGCAGATGTTCTGTACTCCTCTTCCATTTGCTACTTAAGAATCAGCTGTACCTACCTAGGAGGGGTTTTGCTGGAACTCGAGGAGGAGGAAGTTGCAAAGCCTTCGTTTCCAGTGCCTTAGTTCAGGCACCGCCAGAGAGTTTCTTTTGGACAAGGAGATTTGCATGAATCTCCCTGGGGAGGCCCCCAGTGTAAATATTATTGCCTGCTTGGTTAGAAGAGGCACGGCAATGCCATGTAAGGAATAAATTCGCTCCGGGAGGGGTGTGTGTGTGTGTGTGTGTGTGTGTGTGTGTGTGTATATGTGTGTATGATTTTACTGACTTAAAACCACTGCTAGTACAGAAAATGAAAGAACTGGACCTAGCATTTATCTAGGTTCCTTCTCATCTTGGTCGATAATACCCAGTAAAGGTCAAGTGCCCTAGGAACTGATTTCATTTGTGGTTACACTCGCTCTCTCTGGTCCAGCTCTTCCTTCAGATCTGAACTGAAATACTGTTTTTCTCTTTCCCCCTGCGCAAGGATTTTCTTGCTGGGGTTATTTATTCAAACTGAGAGCCGTTTTTCTGTCTGATCTTTTTTCTTCTGTCAATCCTCCTTGCAGTGTGTCTTTGAGTCCCATTAAAACTCCTATTAAAACAAAAAAAAACCCCAAAACCAATTATAATAATTTGTCCCAGCCTTTTAAACAGGGAGAAATTTTCAGAGTGCAAACAACTTGTGACAAAAAAGAAAAAAAAGAAAACAGGCATCTGAAAAGAAGTGTCCTTATTTAATTTTGCTGTTTTTCAAGAATTAAGGCTACATCTATGCTATTAAGTAGGAGGACATGACAGAGCAAAGGAGTTGGTGCTGAGGACTTGGTGTGCACCCCACATACCTTTCAGAGGGTGTGAGCTCAGGCTCGGGTCTGCCCTGTGGAAGGAGCAGGCATGGAGGCTGGAGCTGACCTTGCTGGCAGCTTTGGCTCAGGAGGAGTCCAGTCCCTGCCTTCCCATGCTGCTCAGCAACGTGAACTGAAGGCCGGTAAGTGAAGATCCCTGGGATATTCGCCGCAGATGTTGGCCTCCGGAGCCAAGCAAAACTGCTTCCGTTTTCTGAGACGAGAGTCAAATTCCCTGTCGCACCTCTCAGGCTGTGGGCGACGCAATGGAATTGTAAATTGCTGCTATCACAGTATGTTAGTGAGGATAATGAAGTAGGCTGGCCTGGGAGTTTATTACTGACAGAAATTATTCTTCATCAATGGTTCAAACCTATCTGTGGTGACTGGAAGTTAGCACCAGCACGTGAGTGTCTTGCTGAGTTAATAGAACCGGTCCAGGAGGATGATGCCCATGTAATGCATAACAAGTGCTGCTGGCAGTGCCCCAGCCCATGCTAGGAAGCAAATTTTTGTGTTTTGGATGTCCTGGAAAACTCTTTGGAAACTGGAAGAGCCAGAGATGAGACTGTAGAGTTCACAGACTCAATCAAGGGCGGGGACAGATGTCATGGTGATGGGTGAAAAGAGTTAAGGAAGGGGTGAAAAAATGGATGGGAATATAAACCAGACAAATCAGTTTTTTGCCATCCTGAGCTTGAAAGTTGGGGGAACTTGCACCCTGACGGATAAATGCATGGCCGGGAAAAGCCATATTTGCACAGAACTGCTTAAGCTCAAAACGAGATGATCCAAAAGTAATGAAAATAATCTCTCTGAGTAGAGACCCAAATGAGTCTCCGCAGGAACAGCCATTATCATCTGGTTTGTACAGCAGCTGGCAAGCTGGAACCTCGCCCATCGCAGCTTATAGTTTTTACAATATAGACGTTTGAGGCTAAATAAAAACAACTAGACCCA
>NW_009647401.1:3015915-3065413 GCF_000708025.1 Charadrius vociferus | reverse complement strand
ATATTTAGCATAGTTAATAACTTTATTCATTTATTCATTTGTGGCTTTTACATAGCCCACCATAACTGACAACACCAATAACGAATACTGTGACAGAAAGACAGTCATATAACTGAAATACAGACATGAAGTTATGACTCCTGGGTACATTTCTGGTATGTCAGTGTCTGGCTTCTAAATGTTATCAGAAACTCATTTTTTGATTTTTACCACAATAGGCTATATCACTGTCAGCAGCAAACATCAACTAAGAAAAACTGACCTTTAAAAAAAGGCCTTTAAGAGGTTAAGTTTACTGCGTGCTGCTGACACTATGAAAAGTAACCAACATATTGTAAAAATTACACTTTGAAAACAAAAGCCAGACAAAAATATCCATTAGAATTAATCACTCAGCAAAAGCAAAATTGCTGAAAGGTATTCCTTTACCACACTCATGCAGTAGCAGGTTAACTTGGTCATAAACAAAAACTGAGGCAGTCACCTTGCCAAACACCACGTTAATAGCACAAACTGCCTTTAATAGTCAAAAGCAGTGAAACAGCAGGTGGGCTCTCATTAAAACCACACATTCCTCTTTAAAGCAGACAGCCATTCAAGGTAATGGCTATTTGGCAGTATCTTCCACCAAAAAAAAGTACATCACCCAAACCCAAAAAATTGAAAACTTTCTAACATTTGATGTTCACTGAGCATGAAATTTCATCTTGCATACTTGGGCTGTGACTTTCTCCAGTGATTTGCTTCTTGTTTACATTTGATTTACGTCTCATTTATGTGGGAAATCAAATGTGTGAACTGCCTTTGTTTAAACTTCAAAACAGACAGTTTTATATGTTGGAGGGATTCACGTCACTGTGTGATCATACAAAAATAGCAAGTAGACCACCAAAAAAAAGATGCTTGCTGTACAGACTCCCTTCCTGCTTTTTGTTACAGATGATGGAAAATGCCTCCTAAAAAACCTCAAGAACTGCAAGATAAACTGCAGGATTACATCCACTCTGCTGTAGTCCAAATCCATCATTATCACCTATCAGCACCAGGGTATCATCATCAGAAATAAAGGATGGTCACAGTTGCTCCATTGTGGCAGTTCAAACAAGAGTTGGGAACAGGCACAGTTCGTCTTTAAAACAGCCACCAGAAATGATGGAGCCATCTCCAGACAGAATTACGATAGGAAACACATTAACATGAGATACTTTTCATTTTTTTCCCAGCTAATTGACAGCCATGTAAAGGTTAATGCTAAAAGCAACTCTCAGCAAATGCTATAGGTAATTGTTGTGAACTTACAAACGTTAATTATACCTCACATCATTCTCAATGGAGCATCCAATTAACAGATGAAAAATTAAGAACTTAACATCCTGATCGTGCTCATACCAACACCTGTATCACAATGTAACTTGTTCCAAGGTACAAGAAGCTTCAGCATGACAAGAATGGAAGGTGGCAAGTATGACAGTATTTTAAAACAGCCTCTAATCCAAGAAAGTAGAGATCATTAAGTCTGACTTCTATAGTAGCAAATCTAGATGAAAGCACAATAATATAAAAAATAGATTTTTGCAGGGGCATAGAAGAATAATACAATAATTACAACAGTTTACTGTGGGCATATGCTGCAACCTGCGTTGTAAATGCTCTTGAAAAGGGAGTGAATAGAGAGAGACATGATGACCTTTTTTACTATGGAAAAATTAGAGTAATCCAAACTAAAATTGATTGTAAACTGCCTCAGAAAATTCACGCAATACTGAATGACTGGGTAAAAAAACTTGCCAGATGAAACGTAAAGTGATACAGATGGAGGAGGAAATGATGCATTTGTGATGGCAGACTTTGTTAGCTATTACCAGTCAGAAAAGAGAACTTGTTGTCATTGTAGAAGTTTCTGAAAACATCAGCAGTAGCCAAAAGGACAAACATGGTCCAATTAATTGTTAGGAAAAGAAGAGCAGCAGAAGTAGAAAATACCTCTATGCCTGTATAGAAATCCCATGTATTTCTCAATTCTTGAGTGTCCTGTACAATTCTAGTTACCTCCGTTTCTGAGAAGGAGGAGAAAAAGCATAGAGAAGAGTATAATGGTGATTAGAGGTAAGGAATTTCTTCTGTGGATGCCGAGATTTAATCTCTTCATTTCTCTCTCCGAGAGAGAATAGGTCAGAGATTTATTAAAATAAGATTGGTATGGAGAATGTGAGCAGGAAACCATACACCTTTCATCACAGCACAAAGTTAGAGAGGAACTAAATTGAATAGTTCGGAAGCAAATTTAAAAGAAGGAGAAGGAAATATTTTTCATACAATGTTAGTCAATTGCTGAACTCATTGGCACAGGAGGCTTTGGAGGCTAAGAGATTAAATGGGCTCAGAAGTGATTAGTCAAATTGATGGAAGGAAGTTTGTCAGAGGCTGTTAAACTCAGCCCCTGAACAGGGGCTAGCAAGGGGCTAGAAGCTGTGGGTACATTACTACGTATTCAGCCTGTGCTTGTCATCTTTCTCTAATCATATGCTGCTTCCCTCAGTATCCTCCCTTTGACAATAGGCTATAGGCAGACCTTTAACTGAAACAGTGTGGACACTCACAATGTCCTGAATCCTGAATTTTAGCCAAGAACATGCCAAATTTTTGCAAAACTGAGAGCAGCCAAGAATCCTGACTTCTGTTTATTTGTCTTGGAAATCTTCTTCAGGTCACATTTACTCTGTAGTCATTTCCACTTATGGCAGTGTGAGTAGCTGGTATCAAACTTGGTGTTGGTATTTCTTGGTGTTTGAGGTTTTTTTGTTTGGTTGGATTTTTTTAAGTGATGTTATACATGTAGGTGGTAAGAGAAACAACCTTTCTAGAGAAAAATGAAACTTGTCTTTGTTTTCATCTTTTGTAATCTCAGGCTGCATTAAAGAGAGTACCGTGCTCCAAGGGTTTTCAGGAATGGGAATTACACTGTTCTCTAATTACTGCCTTACTCCTTGGGTATCTGCCATTTCCATCACTGAGGTTTTCAATATTTTTTGCTGTTAAAACCTTGAAGTTCCAATTGACAGTTATATATCTCTTTTATAGTGCCCAACACAGTCTTGCTCTTGCTTTAGAGGGACTAAACCTATTCAAATTTTTATTCTTTGCCACTTTTTGTAGTGCATAATGTAACTAGCGTATCTGTGTCACTGAAGATATAGGGGACTGTAGATTTCAGCTTTGAGTTTAAAATGCTTTGAGGAACTTGCATTTTAGACAACTGGAAAATTTATCATTTGACCAAGGAAGGGTTTTCCCTCTAACTGGAGATAAAATTCATGTCCCATGATTTGTATGTTATATTCTAGACTGTCTAAATCCAACTATTTATTTGTGTCTTGTATTATGCTAAATCCTTTGCTAGAGTACAATTGTGAGCATAAAACACACAGTTACACTTTTATTTCTGCTAAAACCAATGTTTTAAGTGCTTCGCTTTTTAGTCTTCGGTGTGTCTATGTTGGAAAGGAACAAAAACCAAACCAGCAGGTGCAAGCAGTGCTGAACTTCTAGGCCATTCCCTTTACCTTGTGGCAAAACAGATGAAATTATTGAATCCAAATGATCTGAAACTATGCAAAAGGACACAAAGGGGTTGGAAGCCTGGATTCTCCCTTAGCTTCTCTTGTGTCTTCTCTTGTGTCTTCTCTACCATGCTTCACTGTACGCTTTTTATCTTCAGATACAAAGTAAATGTGTTCCATCTCTTCAGTCTTTGCAGATGAAGAAACAATTAAAAAAATTGTCAGCGTCACAACACTGAGTTTCTCTCAACCCGACTTTTGTTAAAAACAGCCTTATATTTACTCCTACCTCCCAATCTCCAGTTGTCCTTAATCCTTGTTGCCTTTACCAGCTCCAGTGGTGCCTAAAGAGTGCATTTTCCCTGCAACAGTTTGCATGTGGGTCCATCCCTGCAGAGTGTGTTGACAGAAGGAGACCATAAAGAAAAATCCCGAATCCCATCAAAATATGAAGCCCTTTTGCAAAATGGAGGAAAGGGTTCAAAACTGGAGTCCCATACCAAAACTCCTTTCAGTGTATTGAAAGAAAAAAATGAAAGCCACGGTATAAAATAATCTTTAGCATTTACTTTGTTCCCTTTTGTACTGGGCTTGGTGCAAACAATGGGATTTTATCCTTAGATACTATGTGCAGTGTCCAGGAATATGAGAGAGAACATTTAGGTCTCCACAATACTTATACTCCAGCATTTGAATCCTATATTCTTATGCAAGCTACTGGAGCTGATAGGAATTTTGCCAAACTATTGCCTTGAATTGAAATGGTATGTGTGGGAGGACTGTGGAGTGACACTCTGAGGGTATTTAGGCATGGCAGATACTCATTATGCACTCAGAAATATTTCATAATGAAATGTTATAAATTACAGGCAGTGATATTTCCTTCTAAACTGTTTCAAAAATAAAACACATCAAGAAATTTATCTATAAAGCTGACTTTCCATTCCTTGTCCTTCAAATGGATCTGTCAAGTATTTGTTCCACATTTTGCAAATGTCTTAAGCTGACTGTTTTTGCCCCTTTTTATCTCCTGTTGGACGCATCTATTTAATGCAAATTCTGTGAATGAGGGAAACATCAGGCTTCCCACTTAAAAGGAAGCCATGCTCATGCTAATCAGCATATCACTCTGAAAACCCATGTGGAAGGAGACATTTTTGCCTCACATTAATTCTGAAATGTGCTTGAAAGCTGGGTTTTTTCCTGAATCTTATTGTTGGAGACAGTTATCTTGCTAAAAGGTGACATTGGCTGTGACATGGGCAGATAGGGAGCCTCACTGCAAGGAAAAGTTGCCATTCTGTTTTATAATGATTTAGCTGCAATGGAAAAACATGACTTTATGTGATTTATAAGCTTCTGTCTAAACCACTGTGGGGTTTCTTCTACTCAGCTCCACCAGTGGCTCCATTGACACTACAGATGCAAGACGAGCACCCTCATGCATCGGTCCCTCAGATGCCTCCACTGGCTGAGACTGCAAAGTTACATACCGTGTGGGAAAAGAATCGGGATAAGCAGTGAATGGTTTGCTAGTCCTTCCCTGCAGTACATATTTTTAGCTCTTGGTTTTGTATGAGTTTTAGGACAGGAAATTTAAGGACAACTTGCTGTTGCTCAGCTAGCAAACATGCTACGAGAGCCTGTAATGGCAAGCGAGGCTGCCTTGAGAAAAAGAATTGAAATATAAAATACACAGAACTTCCTTAATTTGAGTGAAGTAGTGTTTACTCTCTTGAGAAAATTGTGGGTGCCAGAGGTTTATGTTAAGTAATGAGGAAAAGCTTAACAAGAACCACTTGTCAGAAGCTGTAGTTATATTTGGGATTCAGTACCTCTCGGGTAGAGAAGCAAAGAAAACCACTGACTATGAGGTTTTGCAAAAAGATGACCAAGTGAAATGTAATGAGATTTGATGCCGAGGTAGCCAGAGTAGACAACACAATGGTTTCTTCTGATTTCTTAGGTGATGTGACAATGTACAGAGTGTTGCTTTGGCCCCTTGTAGCAGTGTGTCAGTACCTGGCTGCTGAAAATTAATATGCCCCACTGAGAAATACAGTTCGTTTTTGTTATCTTGCAAAGTTAATTAGACAACTGACATAATAAGTTGTTTGTTTCTGAAAAGACTAAATCTAAAAATTCTAATGAGGTCAGGGAGACTTTGATTTAAATTATTAATTACATAACTCATAGAAATTGGTCTAAGCTATAAATTTTGCTAATTTTGAAACTTCTATATCCATGCAGGCAGACAGCTTTGATAGCAAGGGATATCACAAAGAGACAAATTGATCCACAGATTTTCCTTCCTATCAGAATTTCTCCTGTTTTGCCTGTTTAAAGCCTAGCTTAGATCTACTGTTCCTTCATATGGATCATTGCTACATTTTGAGTAATCTGAAAGACGATGCTGTTTATATTCGATACAAAGAACTCCATTGGCAGTCAATATACTAAAACTGGCATTTTGGCAGTTCATCTTTTCACAGGGCGTCAAACAGTCTGGGAGGATTAGAGTAAGTGAGAACTTTGGTACTAAATGACCCAGTTCGCCCACAACAATTGTTCTGAGTTTCATTTGAAAGAAAGAATTCAATTTCATGGCATTTCTGCTGACCTCTAAAGCTTCTTAGAGCTTGATTTTTTTGAAAAATAGCTGTAATCTGTTGGCATGAAGAGATCCAGCAGGATATACTTATTTTGGATGGGAGACCTCATCTCAGAAACAAAAACAAGTACACAATCTGCTTCATATTTCAGCTGAAAGTGGACATCTGAAGTAGCTGCAGCTGGTAGATGATGTTGGAAATGTGTGTCTGTCTTTGTTTTTAACTAGTTTATCAATTAGCTTACTTGAAAAGTGAAGATTTGAGTTAAAGAGCCTTAGTAATAAGCACGGCATAAATTGCATGTATTGCTATTGCATTCTGCTTAGAAAACACCATCCACATAGATAAGTGATACTGCTACTGTTTTTCTGAGAAGCGTGGCAGGACATTAGTTTAGTATAAAATATATGTTTTAGTTGAAGGAGTTTAATCTTGCCTTAATTCTTTAAGGAATATAAATGATCATTGCATCTTTCTAGAAGGGAACTATTCATATGAAGTGCCACAAGGGAAATTTACAGAAAATGTAAACTAGAAATGCCATCACTGAATAAGCTTCAATATATTTATTAATGATTGCAAATGAGGAATGGTGGCTTTTACCTGCATTAACAACTATGAAATTGAAGAGAAGAGATAGGGATGCCTTAAAGCAGTTTGGAGGATGAAACTAAAATTGACTGCCAGGTACAGCAGTACCTTCCCTCTCTACTCTTCACAATATAGATACTTTCAGCTGATTCTGTTCTGGAATGTATTCATGAGGATTTACCTTGTGTATCTTAGAGGGAAAATTGGCCTTTTGTAAGGAGGTTAGATTTTTATGTCCTGATGGCTGAGTAATACAAGACAAATGATAGGATATTTCCTTAGCTCCTTTGGCATTTCCTTAAATTGCACGTAAAAACAGAATGAGAAAAGAAGTCATATAATTACAGCTGATAAAAAAAGAAACAATTTACAAAGGAGTGAGAAAAATATGAAATTTGGTTCTCTGTATTAGCATGAAGATACAAGTTTCTGGCAGAACAGAACATTCTATACAAAAAACATCCAGTCTTATTCACATGATTGCTAAATCTCCATCTCTCTTGCTCCAATACAATAGACCTCAGGCAATATCTGCCAGAAAGGAAAGGGTTAGCAGTTGTCCAGAAACAGTTAGGATAGCCTTGCAGGCCTCAGGCAGAACTTCACTGGGATCAAAAGGACTCTGAGCTGAAAACCTTAGTAATTAAGATCAACCAATCAATGACAACATTAGGTCAGTACTCAATAGCAGCATGAAAAGTTACTCAAGTATTAGGAATTATTGGGAAAGAAACAGAGTACAAAGAAGAAAATGTTATTCTACTATTGCATAAATCAAAGGTCCTCTCACATCATGGATAAAGTAGGAACCTCTGGTTACCTCATCTCTGTAAAGATACAGAAGAATTAGAGAAGTTTTGGAAAAGGCCACAGGAATGATCAGAGGAACTAAACATTTTCCACATGAGAAATGATTGAGTCATTTGGGAAGAAAGAAGGAGAAATTTGAGAGGGACGTTACAGAGGTCTACAAAATCATGAGTCCCATAGAGAAGAAATATAGGGGTCAATTGTTCCCTGTGTTTTCCAGTAGAACTGGGGGCCACCACATGAATCCAGCCAGAAGCAGATTCAAAACCAAAACCCACAATCTCTTTCACTCAACAGTTTGCAGCCCTGCCAATGGATGCATGGGCAAGAAGGTTACAGGGCTTCTCAGGGAGACTGGATTGCAGGCGACCAAAGAGACAAACTACAAAAGGCTCCTGACTCCCAAAGTTTCCCAACCCTAGTCTGAAAAAGGTGAGAGGCTGAAGGATGATTTCTCAGGGGGTGTTTCACTAGCAGTAAAAATGATTCCCTAATGACCTAGGATAATCAATACTTCTCCACCAGCCAACTGTGAATGTTGCTGAAGTTGTGTAATGTTTCTAAACACAAATAAACAAATGATAGCCAACTGTATCGTGGGCTGCATCGAAAGAAGCATGGCCAGCAGGTGAAGGGAGGTCATTCTGCCCCTCTACTCTGCTCTGCTCAGATCCCACTTGGAGCACTGCATCCAGCTCTGGAGACCTCAGCACAGGAAAGACATGGACCTGTTGTGGCGGATCCAGAGGAGGGCCACAAAAATGATCAGAGGGCTGAAGCACCTCTCCTATGAAGAAAAGCTGACAGAGTTGAGGTTGTTCAGCCTGGAGAACAGAAGTCTCTGGGGACACCTTACTGCAGCCTTTCAGTACTTAAAGGGGGCCTACAGAAAAGATGGGGACAAACATTTTAGCAGGGCCTGTTACAATAGGAAAAGGCATAATGGTTTTAAACTAAAAGAGTGTAGATTTAGACTAGATATAAGGAAGAATTTTTTTATAATGAGGGTGGTGAGATACTGGAACAGATTGCCCAGAGAGGTGTTAGATGAACCATCCCTGGAAACATTCAAGGTCAGGTTGGACTGGGCTCTGAGCAACCTGATCTAGTTGAAGACATCATCCCTGCTCATTGCAGAGGAGGTTGGAGATGTGTTCCATCCCTCTGATCATTTTTGTGGTTCTCCTTCTCATTTCCTTCTCATTTACAACCTCTCCTTTGAAATGTACTAGGAACAGCCATCTTGGCTCCCATTTTTCTAAATAAATTGCATATTTAATTACCCTAATTACTTTGGGTTACTAAGAAAACTTATTTAGGTTTGGAGCTATTGACTGTGTGACTACTCATATATACCCAATTACACCACTTTTGAACTGTCTTTTCTTTCTGTGGCTAGACCTAATAATAACTCCGGAAGATCACACACAAATTCTGTTCTTAAAATAAACGCGGTTTCCATGATAATCTTTTGGGTATATCTTTTATGCATAATTACTCATTTATTTTTTCCTTTTTATGCATCAATTAATTTCACAATGGTGACATTTGTGTACCACATTTATCCAAGTATCAGGCCAAGCTGGTTTTGCTGTTTTTCAAAATCCTCTTCTTTTGACAAATGTTTCACATTTATGCTTGCATCTACTCTTACATTTAGAGTCAAAGGCCATGAGTGGTAGCAACTGACATGGAGAAGGGGGGATCTGAGGGCAATCCACGTTTAAATGAACATAGGAGCCACCCCTCCTCCCAACTGTCCTACAGGTGATGGCCATGGTCTCCTTTGCCACCCATCTGCTCCACTTCAAGTAGCCATTATTTATGAGAAGCCTGGTTGTATTTCTTTCCAGAAGATTGCCTGATGAAAAAAAGAGCAAACTTCTTTCACCATTTAGGAAAGACCAGAAGTATGCCATTACTTGGATAAATATGCTGCTTGTATTTCATGAGTTACCTCTGCAGGGCAGAGCAATGCTCCATGGCCTCTTCACGAACCTCTCTCATATTTTCCTCCTGTCTTTTTTCCCCTGCCCCTTCAATGCTTTGGATTTGTAATTTGACCATCATGAAATGAAAGATTCAGTTAATAGACTTTTTTAAGGCAAGATCTTAAGTTTTTTCATCAAATCACTGTGATATTTTATGTCTTTATACTTTCACTAAGAATTCTTGTCCTATGAAGAACAAATAAAAAAAGAAACAGATGCAGGCAGCTGGACACTGAAAAGAAAAACCTCAGCAGGATCTATAAATGATGACATTCACCTCGTTGCAGAAACCTGCACACAAAATCCTAAGCTACCACTGTTTGGCTCAGCAGCAGCAGTAGCTGGATCTAGGGATACATGATTGTCCCTGTGGCGGTCGAAACCTCGCTGAGAGCAGCCTCTGAATGTGCCCTTCTGCCACAGACTGTGGAGCTGCTGCTGCTGCTCATGGCGGGAATGGGGGAAAGGAAAAGGGAGGACTGTCCCTTCTGCAACCCTCCAGCTCCCTCGTGCCAGCTGCAGCCAGCTGCTGAGCTCTAACTGCCAAAATATGGTACTCTGAGTTCTTTAGGCAAATCTGCTTCTTGAACAGCTACATTTCATCTTGTTTGCAGCAATGCAACAAGACAGGCCATGCTGGCTCTTTTTCCAACATCTTAAATCTCTTGCAAGTTGGGAAATCGGGTCAAAGGTTGTGTTTTGGAAGACCTCTCTGTAAAAGGGAATTTCATGGCAAGTTACTGTATTTTTTCTTCTAATAATCTTTATTTGAATTAAAACTGTAGGCATTTCATGGAAATAACCTGAAAATTAGCATTATAGGCAGTCTGGGTCTGTTGCTGTTTTTCATATTTTAATACTATGGTGTCAAGATGTTTTGCAAAAATGTATCTGATTATTTTATTTGGAAAATTAGTAAAATCCTGACAAAAGGCTGGTGGTCTAAGTTGCAGGAAATTTCTTAGGAAAGTCTTCATCTGAGATAGACATGCATGAATATGTGTCCCTCAAATGCCTCCAAAGTCCTTTGAACATCAAGCAACCTCTTTTTCCTAGCATTTTAGTTGGTCTTCATTTGCTTTGGATTCACAACAGGTTTTTCTTCTTCTTTAAGCTTGAAAACATCGCAAAAAAAGAGTTTTTTGTCTGATAGTGTTGTATTCTTTAATCAGATCTTCCATTAATAGCTGCCCAAAACTGAGTGTCTGCTTTTATTAAATGACAGGTAGATTGAATAATGACAAGTTGACAGGTTGACAGGAGAATGGCAAATGTGATAAAAGATTTGGATAGTCAGATCTGTTAGTCTGAAGGAAAGATAGCTGTACTGGGAAACGTGTGCCTTGGAATAGAGATAGGAAAATTGAAAGGAAATAGGCTTCAATCACAGAAGGTAATTACATGGAAAATGGAGCCCAGTTTGTTTGCTAGACAATAAAGGTAAATGAATAAACTTCAGTAAATGATTCAAGGAAAGCTTGGGATTTTTTTTTTTTGTATGTGAAAAAGGCTATTTCAAGCAAGGTGCAAAACTTCCTGAGAGAGATATGGCATATTGTTAAAAGAAACAACAAAAATTATAAACATGAGATAGGAATAATCAAATTGACAAACTGCAAATGCAAAATTTACAGCTGCGAAAACTCCTGTCCATCCATATTCTTATGTATTAAGCCTCACCACCACAAATTTAAACTGATCTTTCAAGAAGGTATCTGAGCTAAGAGTGGTGAGAGGCATGGAATAGAACCCATGTGCTGGTGGCTTGCAGGGTTTCTATCTGTACAACATCCACACAGTGCAGTGTGGACAATAGGTGCCCCCAGGGAACCCAAAAGGAGCAGTAAAAGTGGATACACTATCTTGTGGCAATTATGTATGCTATTTAGAGGAAAGGCACCTGATGGCCAAGTATGAAAGGAAAACCTTGATTGCCAGATTCATGATCAAAGACTGATAGCTGCCTCACAGCCCAACTGCTATCCCACAGTCTGATCCAAAGCCCTCTGAAAGTAGTGAGTCTTTCCATCCATTTAAACAAGCCTTTGATCAAGCCTTGTGTCTCAAGAGAAAAAGTTTATACACTATTAATGCTAAAAACCAAGGAAGGCATTTAAGTGTTCATTACATACCAGAAGGATGGGCAAACACTTCTGCACTTTACATTTCCAAATTGAAAACTGATAGGAAAGCCCAGTGGTGATCTTGGATATTTAGTGGAAAGTAAAAGCTGGCTCTGACTAACACTTTTTTATGTTACCATTATAGGTCGTGGGAAAACTCAAAGATTTGCCATACATTCACAGCAGCAATCTGTTGTCAAGAGTTTTATGCAGTGAGAAATGAGGTTTTCATAAAGCCAAAGTTTATAGGTTAAAAAAAAAAAAAAGCTCAGTTGCTTGTCACCTCAGATCCAGCTTTACTGCACAGCACATTTTCAGTGACAGCTTGTAACGCAGATCAGATAATATGCTGAATGTCATGGAAATGATTCAAAATGTCAAAACAAAGCATAATTATTAAAACAAATCAGAGTGAAGAAGAAAATGTAATAGAGCACAAAATGAGCATACCTATGAGAAGTTATTTTGGTCTGCAATTTTTTTAAGAGCAACATCAAAACGGTAGCGCTTAGCATCTGTTTCTTTTATAGCACTGACTTCTGATTTTCACATCGCAATGTCTGTGAGCACACTTATACTTAAAAATCTTTTGGAAGAAACAGTTTCAGGCATTTTCTCACCTATACTTTGGGCTTCTTTTGAGTTGCACATAACTTTCTGTATAGGACTGGCCTTCATGACTTAAGAGGCCATGTGGCCATGGCTTTCAGTTTAGCAATTTCAACACATGCAGCTTGCCCAGAAGGAGAGATGCAGAGCCAAATGCCATGAACAGTGCTAGACTAAGTGAGGCTTATGGGCCATCTAGTCAAGAATTTTTCTTAGGGGATAACACAAGGAAATGTTCGTGTCAGAGGTACTTAAAAATGAAAATATGACCCCATATAATGCACCTGATATAAAGGAAATGTCTTCTTGTCTTTAATAATACTGTGGGAATTGCTGCGGCAAGGTAGAGGAGTTTTAAGTTAGCAAATATTTTGTTGCTGATTTCATGGTTGTGCAATAGAGCTCGACAAATAATTTGCAACATTTATTCTCCTTGTCTGCTACTGGAATATCAATGACAAGATCATGATTTCCTTCAAACATATCCACAGCTATATCCATGCACGCTACTGTGCAATGTTACATATCAGAGAACACTCACCTGTAATAGGCATGCTGTCAATGCTCACCAAGGACAGAGAGCGCTGTGGTACCCACCATTGGTGGTGGTGTCCTATTCAGGTGCTACTCAGGCTTCAGTGTATGGGCATTAAGAAAGCCAGTGTTAGAAAATTTACATTAAAGGGATCTCAGCATTTTGACTACTCTAAATGGCCACAGGCTTTGTTCTGTGGCAGTTTTAACCAAGATTGTTTCCTCAAACCCAGATCAGTACGTTTAGCCGAAGGTCAGGAATTGAAGCCCATGTTCCTGTGACAACACAGTTTACAGAACATCTAATGGTGCTCCCTTAACCCACTACAGTCATTGCCATGTCTCGGTCCTGTCTTATAGTAGGATTAAACAACACAGAATATTGCACTGCATTTGAATCTTTATTTGCAAGCTATACTGTCCTCAATGCTTTTATTCCAGCCTTATCTGGATCATATTGTGCCTGGCCCAGTCTTCCTTGCTTATGATTCTGACAAGACTGCACAGTTAAGTCAATGGCTTGGTCAGCCTCCATGGGAGCAATGCACAGGGACTAAAGCCCAAGGGTTACTGGCAGCCTCTCTCAGCTACACTTCAGTACAGCTCCTCTGGCCGAGCACATGGTATTCTTGTAGGCCTCCTCTAGGCAAAGGCAAAGGCAGATGAAACTTGTCCGGCCTAAACAAGTGCAAACAGTCTGTGATTGTAGCCATTTAAGAAATCCATTTAATCAAGCAAATGTGTGTGGTAATGCATGTGGTGTTCTTGCTTGGACATAGGTCTACGTTCACCAGCTCAGAACAGCTAGCGTGGAAAAGGAGCAACCAGCAGAGCGTTACCCATCATGGACGCTGGAATATTGGCAGTGGAATCACCATCCCTAGAGGTATTTAAAAGACATGTAGATGTGGTCCTTAGGGACACGGTTTACTGGTGGACTTGGTACCGCAAGGTTAACGGTTGAACTTGATGACCTTAAAGGTCTTTTCCAACTTAAACAATTCTATGATTCAGTGATTCTGTGACTGGGAAAATATGAAATGGAGCCAAGGAGTGACATCTGCTGAGTTAAGATAATTTATGTCAGTTGATGTAAGGGCACTGTTCTTCATATTAGTGATATCATACTGATTTATGGCTGTTCTGTCTGGCCTACATCTGCAATTCTTCTATATTTTACATATTTGGGTGGAAGAATCAACTGATCTCATTCAGGTAGATGATCTGTTTCTCATATATATGCCAGCAGACAAAGATATCAAACATTTATTTAAGCTTGCAAATATTACAAAATAAAAGAAAAAGTATGCTTCAGCAGTCTGCAGCAGAATGGTAATGTTCTCTGAGAGCCTTATGTTCGCTGCTCCCCGGGAAATAAATAGTACCGGCTATTCTAATATTGATTTTTCATTCTTCATCATACTTAGTCAAACCTCTCCAAACTAGGCATCAGCTATTCTAACAAAGGCTGAGCCCAGGAATGGGAGGAGGGTAATATATATACTCAGTGCAGCCTCTATTCCCTTGACTACCCCAAGTGATCCATTTTAGCAATTCTCTTTTCTTCTAGTGACCTGTGTTGCTGATGGTGGTGCAGACTCAAGCTAAGCTCTTTAGAACTGTGCCAGCAATTTAGTCTCAGCCTTTATTACAAAAGAATTTTCTTCAGTTATAAGCTCACTTCACTCATTTTTCAGCTAATGTCCTGGTCTAATTTCACATATAACTTTCAACAAAGGAAAATAAGAAGAAAAAAAACTAATGTGAGACTACATACTGACTGTCAGGACACTGCCATATGCTGGTGGCACCATTCCTGGGTCCCTCATCGGTGCTTCCTTACTGCATGGTCACGCCATCCCACTGGTGAACATGTACACGTGTCAGAAGGATGTGGAGAAACCTCTCTTCATCATTCCCTTTGGCACGTGGTACATGCCACAGAGCTCTGGCAGAGCAGGACACCTTCAGGAGAGCACCAAACTGCCTTTGTAGACAACCCTTATGTTAGGTAAAAGCATGAAAATGATATTGCGGACACATTATAGTGCTGAGGATTTTCATGTTACAGCTGGTTTATAAAACTACTGGAGACAACTACATCAGTCCAGACAAAATGAAAATGCCTTAAAGATCAAAAAGTTAATAGCTTTTTTGGCTCAGGAGATGTATTTTACATCCTAGATATTCTGGCCTCAATAGCATCCTGCAATCGCGGTTTTCCAAGCCACTTCTACTTTTGAGGTGAATGAGAGTTCTGCGAACAGGCGCTTATAGGAGAGTACATTGAAGGTATTTTTGGTTGAATCAGACAACTGCCTACCTACCTTGACTTTGCCTACCTGTCCTTCTGACTCCAGTGTGAACTCTTCTTATCTCACACAGAAAAAAAAAGAAAATCAAAACAGGAGAAAGCCTGGTTTCCTTAGTAAGGAAAACAACGTGTTTAATGGTATGCTTCTGGCTCCTAGATAGCCTACACAGACAGGATGGTCTCCAGGAATGAAAAAGGAGGGGAAAAACTGTGAAAATATTTTAGAATAAAATTCTATTGGGACCCATACTTTATAATCTCCAAACTAATACAGTGGTTGTTATGAAAATGTCAATACTTTTTCATTGCATTATTTTTTTTCTGCAAAGTGATTCTCTGTAACTAAGAAAGTTAACTGTGTACATAAAGATAATTATGGCTATTAAAAAACCTTTAACGATTACTATAAATTAGGAAGGGCAGAAACAGTTAACAGGTGATAACCAAAGCTGCATTACTGGAGTTTTTATTCCTCCTTTTTCTGAGGGCTCAACAAAAGGTGTGACTATTCCACTACAGGAAACCAAAAAAATTACCAGATGGCAATCATTACAAAAAGAAAAAAAACCTGTAAGCCATATCGTCAGCAGGTATAGGTAAAAATATCATACAGAGAACAGAGGGGACCTGGTCCCTGTGGCTAAACCTTTGTGCCCAGGGAAATGTTGTGGCTGAGCAGAATGACAGGAGGGATGCTCTTCCCCCCAGCAGTTTCTCTCTCTCTCTGTAACTGGAGTTGCTTCAGTAACTATTTCCCATGCCTGATACGCACTTTTCAGAGACATGTTCATCTGAGCAAAAGCTTTTACCATCCAAGGTTTAATAATAAATAAAGTTCTTCATATTTGGTTTTATATCTGCTCTGCCTACCCTCTTCATACAGCCCTGTGTGGCACTGACACTGCTTTCTGCGCCTGAGCTGCATGTGGGTAGTGCTGCAACTCCCTCTCCTCTGTCTAGGCTTCTCTACCTCTTTCCTTTTCAAATTGCCATTTATTTCATCACTGATAAGCACTAAAAGTCAAAGTTAATTCCAAATGTGGACCCTCTTAAATGCCCTGAAGTTGTTCATTTTGAGTAGAGATACTGCCGACGTTTTCCTTCAGCACTTTATACTACAATATGTGGTGGTCATGATTTGATTTTTGAGATAATAGTCTCCCACTGAGAATTAAAGGACTTTTGAGTGTTTGGCATGCGAGTCTTATAATCAGCCTGAGAAAACCAGGAGGTAGAAGATACATGTAATGCTTGCAACGATCACTGCAATGCCCTGTTGCCAATGGGATTTTGCTACCATTTGATAGTAATTTCACTGAATCTCTAACCTTATGGAATGTATGTGCGTAGGATACACCCTATGTTTTCATGTGTTCTTTCGAGGATCTATCTGGACTTGTGCAAAGCGTTTGACACTGTCCCGCACGATATCCTGGTCTCTAAGTTGAAAAGACATGGATTTGACAATGGACCACTTGGTGGATAAAGAATTGGCTGGACGGTCACACTCTTTTTGCCTCAACTTCCTTGCATTCTTTAGCATTAATAAAAATATATTTTATATATAAAACAGGTAGGTGCTATTTTTATATGTTATCTATCCTCATTTCTTATGTTGTTTTCTGAAGAATTTTGTGTTCCATTAGTAGTAAGATAAACTTCCGAAAACCACCAGCACAAAAGTGAATTCCATCTGTTTTACAAACCTACCATCTTCCTTCAGTGCTTGCCTCTCTTCTTCATTGTGAAGACCATGTTCATTCTTTCCTGAAAAACTTGATTTGCCTCCCTTGTTTTCTCATTTTTTTTTGTTGGGGCAATGCTCTGTTTCTCCCTTCTTTCATTTTTTTATGTCCCGTACTTTGAGTCTTACGCACCCTCTTTCTTTCCTTTTGAGATATATTTCTTTTTCTATGTCTCTTTCATTAATTGTCTTATTTTTTCTGACAGAAAACTTAAGAATTAGTGTTACTTTCTAAATTCTAATTGAAGTTTTTTGTGGGCATGTTATAAGTCAGCATAGTTTCCTGTTTCTTTACTTACCACCTTTTTGCCCACCGAAGCTGCAAAACTGCTCAATGAAATGAAGCTTGTGAGATTTCAAATCTCTGAAGTAATGTCTGAGGAAAGAAAAAACTTGAAATTTTCCTGAGGATTATTTTAGATTAGTCTATTGCAAAATACCTTAAGAAAAGAAGAATTCTCTACATGAACTCTCCAAGTACAATTCCCATTGCACTGAAAGCTCTCCAAGTGGGTTTGCAGCCTGGGATCAGTTATTAGACAACTTGTTGCCACATGGTGAAAGAGATGAAATTATTGCAGCCAGAATAATACAACTTGAATTTCATTTTCAGAGAAAGAAGTCCTGAAATTTACTGAGTGAAATTATAAAATCTCCAGTAATGATAGTTTTAAAAAATTGGTTAGACAATCAATAGTCCACATGATTTGGTGTGACTGAGCTTTCCCTGAGGAAGGTAGATGAATTAGAAAAATCCCATCCTACATTTGGATGAGGATTAAAAATTCTTGATCATTATATGCATCTCTCATTCCCTTTTCACATAGTATTTATGACTTGCATGAAAGCGGAAGGCAGCTGCCTTTGCTACAATGTCCTTCTGAGATCTCTGGTAGCCTGGGATCACGCTGGGGAAGAGAGCTCCATGCAGAATAGACACAGGGCAATGATTTCATCCCTCTTTGTCAGGCCCAGGGAGATTTCCAGAGAGGTGTTGCTTTTGGTGCAGTATCTTTCCATGCAAGATCTGCTTCCACAGGAGCTGCAGATGGATTCATACAGGCTGGAGCAGGACGCACAGCGGGAAGACTCCCATGCCAGCCATGATGCAAGGAGGGTGCTGCCTGAGTGGCTGGAAAAAAGGCTTCCATCTAGTCCCCAGAGCCTGCAGGGGCTTTGTGTGCACCCCCAAATGCAGAGGCAGAAAAAACTCTCCCACTTCAATGAGACATCAGTCAGTGCGTGGCTGGAGGGAGTACTACAGACCAATTAGGATCACAGAGTAGAAGTAATTTTCTGCAGAGGTGACGAGTGTCATGCCAGGCCTACCTTTTTTTCATGCAGCCTGTTCTGATACTGATAGCAAGAATGAAGAATTAAGCTGCAGATTTGGGAACGTGCCCGTTGTACATGTATGCTGGAGCAGTCAGATCTGAGAGGGGTTCCCTGGACAAAGTGGAATACATCTTACAGCAGTATTATCTGTAGTTTCTTTAGACATATTGGTGCATAGAACTTTAATGACATAAAACCAAAACACACAAGTGAGTTTCCTTCATAGTCAATCACAGTGAAATCCCACCCTTGATGATGAACTCAGGTGCCTCAGTTTACTATAATAACATAAGTTTTTGTGGTTGTCATCTTAGCCAATGGTTGATTGTTCTAAAAACTTCTATTGTGCCAAATCTCCTAAGAAGGAGATTGTTTAAACAGAGCCTGAAAAGTCTTAATATGCCAAAATTGAGGATTAAAGAAATAAAAAAACAGAAAACGGCCAGGTTGGATGGGGCTTTGAGCAATCTGGTCTAGTGGGAGGTGTCCTTGCCCATGGTAGGGGGGTTGGAACTTGATGATCTTTAAGGTCCCTTCCAACCTAAACCATTCTATGAGTCTATGATTCTATGAAAAAAGCATTAATTACAATAATGCTTTGTTTATGATCTTCTTATTCTGGGCAGGTCTAAAACTATATTTGACAGTGTAGACTGAAGCTTAGCATTCACACCTGCTGAAGCATCAGTTGTGGTAGTAGCACTATCTGCATAGTTATTCTGTTTAAGTGGAATCTCTGCTACATCTTAATTAAGCCTCCATCACTGTCACATGGCTGCCATTAGATGGAAACCAATTCCCAGAAGCTGTCCCAGTTAAGTACGTGAGCTCCAGTTAAATGAACAAGTCTTCCAGTTCAGTACGGCTGGAATATGAGCCTTGGTGAGTATTATTAACTTCTATATCCTAACAGAAACACACAGTTAGTTCTTAATTAAGCAACTATTTTAGATGCAGGAACTGAAGAAGCATTTTAAATGGACCTTAGCTTCTCCATTTATTAAAACCTACATTATGTCTGTGGTGATGACCTAAACTACTCAGAAATGGAAGCATTCTTCCTTGAGCTAGCACTAGTCTCATCTATTCTATCACATTAGCCTTTCATGAAACAACAGAATAAGATTAGAGAACAAAATCCATTGTACTGTTCATATAAATTAATTGCATTCAGGAACACTGTGTACCACCAGAAATCAATGAACTGGTTTCATTAATGGTCAGGCTTAGACACAGCTTTCTGCCTTTTGTGATTTGTAGCAGCTTCGCTAAAGAACAATTATACTTATCAAACAGAGCACACAGAGAGAAAGAATAGCATGAAACATGGAAATTCCCTGTTCTTTGAAACCAGGACTCATTCTTCAGTTTTAGGGACTGATTTGGGTACATGAGCGCTACAAGTGGGATGTAAGCAGAGACTGGATTCCAGCAGGTAGGTACACAGCCCCCACAACTCATGCTTCACCCCCTAAGGCCTACAAGTGCTTGGGAGTTCAGAGCATTGCCCAGAAGTCCCTCTGAGCTGGTACTGTGGAGTCTCTCAGTGTTTGTTTAATGCTTATGCCAATTTATGGCTGACAACCCAGTTGCTACCTGTCCTGAAGCCCTATGCAGTAGTTATGCTTACCTCTCAAGTCATCTACAGCGTTTGTGCCCAGGGCTTGTCACTTGCAGCTGTTTGTATTCAAAATATATCCTGAAGGGCTGATGCTCCAGCCCAGAGCCTCTTTTATATATTGGCATTGTACCTATGGTATTCAGCCGTGACCCGGGGAGTCTGCAGCCTGGGATGGTTCAGTCCCACATGATAAACTATTTCCACAGGACCTCTCCCCCAGCTAGAAGCATCCAATACATTGATGCTGAGACTGAGAGGAATGTCCCTTTCCTCCTCTGCTAATCCCTGCAGAATGGCTGCTTTGATTCTCTTTTCATTTGGGAGCCTCTCTTGGTAACAAGAATTCAGGGAACTAGGTGTCTGGGATTTAGATACAAAGACCTTCAGGGTCACTGCATCTTTCTATCTATAGCTCTGATCCTGAGAGACTCCAAGTGAGTGCGCACGCACACGTGTGAATGAACGACACTTCAGACTTTTGAATCTCAGCACTGCTAAAGCCACCCCACTTCAAGATAAAGCAACTCTAGTGAATAAGCAAGGCAAGTCCTGTCAGTTTTCAGGCTTCAGAAACCGTGGACAATGGACTGTCTCCTTTTAGACCTTGTCCACTGCCTTCATTAAGACTGCTTAAGTTAATAAGACAGTCAGGATTTAATTTGACCCAGAATTTCCCACATTTTAAGCCAAGAAGAAGGATATCTACACTGAATATTTAATTTATCAAAGACTTGTGGGTAGCAGAAAGCAGACAGTGACCCTATACATTTCTCCTGGCCTACCTAAGGTGCTTTTAGGAGCACGGGGCATTGGGACCTACATCCTGATGTGCCCCGACACAGAGCAAATTGGGGAGGAGCAATAGAGCCGTTGTCGCCAGCTCAGCTACCTACACTGCTGGGGAGAAAAAACCAGTTCTGCCTAGGATCTCCTTGATTCAACTTGCTTCTGTTTTTCTTTGGAGTGGGTGGTAGCAGGGCACCTCAGATGTACTGGTAGGGATGGGTGGTCCTGGGCCAGTTCGTGTGGGTATGTCTGTTACGTCTCTATTGCACTGCTGAAACCAAAGGGATCTCCCTGCGTTAGCACTTGAGCTTGCTGTAGACAGTAAAACTAATTTATAAACCTTGCAAAACTAAATGGAAGGTGTTCAAACATCATATTTCTTTCTTTTTGCTATCACGCAGGATCTTTAGTCAAAGCACCATAATACTTTGTTAAGGACTGTCATGAAAATTACACCACATTAAAAGATTTATGTCGATGAGTATTTCTGGACTGTCGGATGAGGCTTACTGCATTTTTGGCATAAATCAAGGAAGAAAATGATGTTTAAGGTTAGTCATCAACCGGAAGAGACAATACTTTTCAAATCTTGATTTTGCATTTTTTCAGATGAAATCCAGCCAGTTAACAATAAATATTCCTTATTTTGCACCTTAATGGTGCATTTTAATTAAATACTCCATTAAGCTGAATACTAAACAAATTTTGTGGGTCAGATGATGAAGCATTTGCAGATGATTACTTTCTCAAGGCTTGTTTTGAATCCAGCTGAAGTTAAAAGAATTCTTTTCAATTACTTCAGTGGGTTTGGGACTAGGCAGGGAAGTAGTTTGATTGCAGCAGATGAGAGAACTCCGTGTAAGGGACTACCATCTTGTACAAGAAGGGATTTGAATGTCTTATCCAACAAATAAATAGAGTCATAATGGTTATTAATGTAAATGTTATGGAATTAAAAATCACCTGGCATTAATATGACAAAATATTTTTTAACAAAAGAAATGGCAGTATGGTTGTCTCCAGAAAACGTCAGTTTATCAGTGTCCACACTGTTGTATTCGACATCACAGGAATGCTTTTGTACAATTAGAAGTCCACAAAAGGCTCACATTTCATATATACATGTGTACACATAGGTACATAAAAATATTTATATAAAAAATTCCAACTACCCTTCAGTTGCCACAATCAGCAACAGAATTTTGTAACATTTATGGCTTTTCATACTCCTTTATCAGATACTGTCACGTGAGTATTTTCATCTCTGCCTTTAAGTGCAAAGCCTTTTATTTATACAGAAATATGAAATCAGTGGCAGTCTATGAATTAAAATATTACTCTGGGGAAGATGACCTTCTTCTAAAGATTGATGGAACAACCACCAGAAACTTAGAGAAATCATGTTTACCATTTTCTAAATGATAACAGCTTGAACTGATTCTGATCTTTGCATATTTCACGTTTATTTCCAACTCATTTGTAGCAGACCAAAGAAAACAAACATAAGTGCAGATAGATGTTTAATCGTTCGATGTTAAGTCATTATTCTCTTGCAATTTCCTGCCTTTTAAACGTGTACACATTTATGATATAACTCCCTACTGAGTAATGTAAATAACTATTTTTTATGATTATTTACAATCATAACCATGGGAGGTATACTGTTTTTGTTAATGTTATTGTGGAAACACTTTAAAGCCCTATTAAAGATCAGGATCTTTTTGTACCAAAATCTATCCTCACTAGATATAAACAGTTTCTATTCCAGAGAGCTCATATTTTAATGACCCAGGTTGCAAGCATGCGGTCACCAAAATAAGAGGTAAGAAAAATAGCCTGTAATCAAGTATTCACTGGTCATTTGTAACTGGCTCCTTAAAGGCTAAAAAGCGTATAAATCTGAGAGGTTTAACACAAAGTTATGTTCTTCTAACTCCATAAATTATTCCTGGTATGGAATATGTTAGATAATGATCTATATGTTCTTAACCAAAGAACAAATCTGAAGCCATCTTTCTCCATGAAACCTACCGTTCAGTCCCAACCAGACTGCAATTTATTACAATGCTTAGAAAATAGCCCAGTATCCTTTCTTACAGAAAAATCAGCAAAGATGGCAGGCAGGCTCATAAGCAATAAGAAATATTTACCAAAAGAAGAAAATCTGTGAAGCATTTATAAGTCCTCGTTGTGGGTTAACCCCAGTGGGCTGCTAAGCACCACCCAGCTACTTTCTCACTTTCCCCTCCTGCAGTGGGACAGGGGAAGAGGAAAGGAAGAATAAAAGCAAGAAAACTTGGGGGTCAAGATAAATACACCCCACCCCCTGTTTAATAAGTGAAGGATAAGTGGAAGAAAAGGGAAGAAAACAAAACAAGCAATGCAAAGGCATTCGCTCACCACCTCCTGTGGGTAGATCAATGCCCAGCCAGCTCCCGAGCAAAAGATGGCTAACACCCTTAAAACCTCCTCTTTTCCCTTTTATTGACGAGCATGACGTTATATGGTATGGAATAGCCCTTTGGTTAGTTCATCTCTTTGGTCAGTTTGGGTCATCTGCCCGGTTGTGTCCCCTCCCAGACTATTGCACACCCCCCCAGTCTATTCACCGGGGGAGCAGAGTGAGAAACAGAGAGGGCCCTGATGCTGTGCAAATGCTGTTCAGCAAAAGCTAGAACATTGGTGTGTTATCAGTACTGTTTTAGTTATAAATCTAAAGCACAGCACCATAAGAGCTGCTATGAAGAAAATTATCTCTATCCTAACCAGGCCCAGTAAAGTTGTTTTAATTTTTTTCCCCACAAATCCAGTCTTAGCAGATGTTGTGCATTGCTGCAAAAGAAAACTAAAATACTCTTGTTTTTACAAATTTTACCTGGAACTTCCAGCTATTAAGACAGCATCACATAGAAGACAAGAAGACTGCTTTCCTCATGATGCCTCCTCTCTTTCTGGGGTAAAGTTCATCTTCTCTTTATTGAAGTGTCTTTTTTTAAGGGGGGCTGTAGTTATTGCTCCCTTTACAATAGCCAGCAGATTAATTGTACTGCCTCTCTGAATAGTCTGATGTTTCACATTTTAATATCTTGCTTGTGGGATGTGGAGGACATCAGGAGAATGGGGGATTCTCATATCCTTCCAGAAATCAGGACAGCTCCAGAAGCTGTTGCCCTCTGGTAAGCAGCACCTGACCTCCCTGCCAGCTGAATCAGAGGGCAAACCTCCCCTTGACATGCATGAGCAGGACGGGACCCTCGAGAGCCAGCACAGCCCGAGAGTCGTCACCCCAAGAGACAAAGAAGTTTCAAAAGGTCAGGGAAGATTTTTGAGGCATACGTTTTGCACAAAGCCATGTCACATTAGATCCCCGTTGCTAGGGAAGTTATACCAAGCTGTGCATGGAGCCTACAACTGCGGGAAATTTCTTTCAGCTCAATGTGATTCACAGGCATGAGGACTAATAAGAACATAGTGTATTATTAAAAATATCAGCTTGACAGGGCTCAGCAAGTGCCTGTAGCAAGCATACCTCAGAAACAGGGAAAAAGCCTGACTCCATTAACTCTCTGCATCTGAGCCTTCTTACTTATCTGCGGAGAGAGGCAGAGAAATTACATGAGGTTGAGATTTTAATGAGAAGAAGTAGAGGACTAATGAAATGCTAATGAGATCCACATAATCCAGTGTGTCACTGCAGGCTCTCAGTCCTTTCAAGCCTGGTAAACAAAATAGCAACCATTAATTTGCCTGAAGTGGATTCATGAATTTAGCAATGGAATTTAGAAAGCATTGAAAAATGCCCCATGTGCTCAGCAGTGACACTGAATCTTGTATTTTAAATATATTTCCCAAAGATGGAAGCAAGGCCTCAATTTTCCACCTGCCATGGACTTGCTAAGGTAGCTTCAGAGTCAGCTAGTCACCACACATGAACACGCAGGTGACTTGGTGCTTTCCACAGGGTTTCTACTCAGGTAACGAGTTTCTTGGGAAGGAGATCTGACAGACAACTAGAGATGGGTCATGGGTCTTCGTGGAAAACATCCATTTGGCAAAGGGAGGTGGCTCCAAGCGCTGGTGCTGGGGGGCGCAGGCTGCCTGCACAACAAGGGCTCTTGCTACATGTCCGACCGGCCTGTCCCTCCCCTTGAGGCCCAGCATATCTTGGCATACGGGGAGCTTTCAGACAAGAGCTTCTCCTTTCCAGAACAACCTAACTCTGGGCCCAAATAGGCTGTGTCATAAGACCAGAGAGCTAAGAAAGGCAGAAGTAGGTTGAAACTATTTTTACAGCTCTGTCATCCAAAGGCGATCTTTGTCTTACACAGGAGAGAACAAGTTTCAAGCTGTTCTGTTTTGCTTTGGGTTCTTTTTTTTACAGCCCTCAGTAGCCCGTGCTCCTCCTCAGGGATCAGTGGGACACGGGGCTGTGGCTGCCACTCATCTCCCTTCTAGCAAAAGGACTTGAATCCACAGAGGAATAATTTAAGTCAGGCCTCTCCTAGCACAGAAACAGCTGAAGGCACTACAGAATATGTCCAAAATTACCCTTTTGCGTTGCATCAGCTGATTTCTTTATACATGGCTCCTAAAAAAAACTTATATATGAACAGAACTTTCAGTCAGGTTTCAATGTTACTGTCCATCACAGCTACATTTGCAAGCCTGAGGCCTTATCAAAGAGGACTTATAACTAGTTCTTCTAACCCAGACGATAATTCTTACCCTAGCAGCTACCAAAGCTACCCTGACTGACTAACTTCCTCTTGGATACTCCATTTATAGCATCAAATTACTGATTCCAAATACTTGTTCCAGACAAATTGCTCATTTCCCACAGGGAGAAGAAATATACAGAGAAAGAAAATAAAAGCAGTCATTCAGAGCATCTTAAGATGTATTTTACCTTGAATCTGTCTTGTTCTAGGTTTTAATTTCTGTTCTTCCAAGGAAGAAATCTTTTTCCCTTTCAACACTTCTTTTCAGTTATACATATATCACAATAATTTAGCATACATTTCTCTAATCTTTGATTAATGTCTTACCTTTTACTTAAATACCCATTAACATGAAATTATCACAGTAATTTTGGTTGAATCCCCATATCACTGACGTACTGTTAATGAAAACAAGATTAGCATCTGAAGCTTTTAAGGCATGATTGCTGTACTGTTTGGATTCTTTCCTGACAAGATAGACTCTCTAATTCTTTTAAATAAGAACAAAAAGAGCACCATGTGCTTCCAAACAGACTTCCACACTTCTTTATGTGCAGAGTCCCAAGTCATTAAGTGCACAGTTCACAAGAGTTAGGGATTCAGTCTTTGAGCAAAAAGTGTGCTCAGGTCGCTGTCTGACATGCTGACCAGCATTACTTTATAATGTCTTCATTTTCTCCAGACTGATTTGTGTGTTTCCATCAGACCCTTGTCTTCTATCTGGGTTTTAAAGAGTCTGAGAGAGGGATTACCTCTTATGGAAACACAAGTAGCAACATATTTTATCTTCTAAAATTCCCTTTCTGAAACAAATTTCATCTTCTTTTATATAGAACCACATGCAAATTACATCCATTCTAAAATGTTCTTTTCAACAAAAATAGTCCTCCATATGCCTTTGTTGACTTAGTTACCTGCTGTATTAAAAATAAGTTTCAAGTGCCAGAATTCAGTGACTGACAGTGCATTTGTGTTTATAGCAAAAACTTTCAAGATCCACTGAAAATCTCAAAGGCAGCCCTGAGAATGGCAAAAAGTAACTCTCCCGAAGTCCCTCTACCTTTGTTCTCTCATACATAAAATAAAAATAGTACCGACTTGATAGAACTACAATGCAAGACTTGAATTCATCAGTATTTGTAAAATACTTCAGGACTCTCTGGAGTCCTGAACTTCACTTTGGTGAAGTTCACTTAAAATACTGTTACCTTAAGAAATGTTGATGTTTTCTCGTCCTTTTGTAATATTATCTCAGAACTAGAATAATGTATTTTTAACAGTGAGAGAAAATTTGTGCATGAAGTGTTTTTTCACTACCCTGTGCTCTGTTGGCACCTTCGCCCCTTTCTTCATGAGCTGTGTGATCCTCTTCTACGTACAGGTAAGGGCTAACACTCTCTGCCCTAGATGTGCAAAAACAGAAGAGGAATTCTTAGGGAGCCATGTGCTGCTCTTTCTGGCAGTGCAGTGTCTGCATGAAGGAACTCAGATGCTTTTGCTTTGAATGCAAATTGGGTCAGCTGCTGAAATTGTCCCCTGATACCACTGCCGGAGCTTTGCCGCTGCTGCTCCCTCCTGCCGTGTAGATTCATCTCTTTCAGATGTCAGTGGGGGAGGACCTCTGTCTCAGACAGAGAAAAGGTTATCCTTATCCACCTCTTGCCCTTACTCTGATTGCCACTGACCCTGGTTTTTTCTTCGGTGTTAATGAGGACTGACCTGTGTTTTCCTTTAGGCGGGCTCTGATATTCAAAGCACAGTGTGTGCTGTCCCTGTGCTTTGCCTGGTTTAGCATAGTTGATAGTGTCGTGTATTTACATGGCTCTGCTACTTTCCTTGCACTGTTTAATTGAATGAAAATTACCTGAGGTTCAGTTTGTCCTCTGTGCAATCTAAGCCACTTGCATCCTGTGGTTAAAAAACACTGCTCTTGTTTGCTGAACTTGTCTTTCTCCTGCGTTAATTATTAGGATGCCCTCTTAACACACCCACCACTGTGGTCCTCAGCCTGAATACTCTTGTGCACATTGCTTACTGTAAGCATGTGAACAGCCCTATGGAAGCAAAGCTCAAGTTATGCATAATTATAATGTAGTATTGGGGCTGTTTCTAGATTATTAGAATGTTCTCTCATAGGAGTGATGACGTCACTTAACTCCTCAGCTTGCACATGTGTACCTCATACTGCGTTTTACTCATCTGTAAATCAGATAGTCTCCATCTTATATGGTCCACATCACAGTAATATCATAGCAGTATTATTAGAAGTTTTATGCAATGCAAGTGTATGGTCTCTAAATAGTGCCACCTGCATCTTAGATATTTAGTAGAAAATTAGTTACTACAATAACAAAAGCACTAGACTGATATTCACAATGATTATGACAGTTCAAAAGCACTAAAATATTTTCCTTGCCTCCAAGGTTACAACCGGCATGTGTGGAGCAGGGTACTAAGGCAACTCCTGAAAACAACTGAACAACTAAATAAACCATAAAAGTAGAGAACAGAAGAATGCAGTTTGAGGAGAAATTGGTGAAGACAAAATGAAAAACAAAAAGACAATTTAGAAATCAAATTCAAGTGTAGTTCAATGGTAGTCAAGGGGAAAGAGGGAAATTTAAGCAACAATGTGTTACTCATCTAGATTTCTGTTAGATTAAAGGCCTACATTTTACTTTACTTTTGAAGGTCCTCTACAGCTGGTAGAAAGAGAGATACTATTCCAGTGTAGATCATACATCCCTGAAATCAATGTCTAAAACATCACCCTTTTAACATCTTCATCTCTCTCTCCCTGCAACAATGGATCAAGGAATGTGTCCTAGTTTTTGTTACTGTTACAGTGATAATGGTGCAAGCTTCTCTTTGCAAGGATTTCCCAGACTATCCTTACCACAAGTATTCATATAGGGCACACCAGGACTCTAGTGCTAATGAGCTGGGGAAGACCAGATGTGATCAAAATAAAAGGAAAGAAAAGAAAGGTACTACCTGGGTGTTTGTTATTTTTCAGAAAGGTGGTGGATGCGCTGACTCTTTATGAATGTCTCCCAGGAGGTGTGCCTGTAACCAGAGAGGAGACCAGCACATGCTAGCACCACTTTTGCCTGCAACTCAAAATGATGCAAGGGTATAGATTTGCTGAGAATTCATAACTACTTGGTTTCTTGAAGAGCTGTCGTGGTAAATCTGTCCTATGATCACAGGACTCTTCAGCTAGCCTTCCCATGAGAGCCCAAAGCATGGCAGATGCCTGCAGGGTGACACGAGCCCTTCACCTTCACACAGGATGCCTTTGGTGGTGGGGAGGCACAGTGTGGCAGGCACAGACTGGCAGGCTCCAGGGCTGTTTCTGCTGCTCTCACCAAAGGAAGGAAAAGGAGACACGCTGATTTCAGTGCCAAGCTCTCCCTTTTGACAGCAGCTGAGCAGTGAGGGTGGGAAGACGGAAGAGGGAACAGCCCTGTGTGGTTCAGAGGTGATGGAAATGGTCAGCACTGGCTCACATGGCACATCTGAATTGTTTTCTTCCTTGACACTCTTTCTACTTTTAGATGTTTTTATTTCCTGTAATCTTTACACAGTCACATGTGGGCAAGTAAACAGATTGTTTTGAATCAAACAGCTGTGCTAATTTATTGCACTGTTTAAAGCAAAGCTTGAGCGTGCTCTTAACTACACACAGGGACTGGATGTACTGCAGATACAAATGGGTACATATCTCCCTTCAAATTAAAACATCCCCAGCGAGCAGCAGACCGGCCAGCAGGCAGGTCGGTTTCTGGCCGTTGGACTCCTCCTGGGTCTGTGCGCACAGGTTGGGACTGTACCTGCGCTACAGGTGGGAAGGGGCCTGGGGGCAGCTGTCCCCACGGCAGGAGGGCACAGACCCCCTCCCTGGCTTGACACTACCCTGTTTGGTCCTTGCAGCACCGCTGAGCGAACCATGACCATCTCCCATTTCTTGAGCTGCCCCTGGGGCTGCTGGGCCTCCTGGGACCATTCGGGCAGTGGTGGGGGGCTGTGTCACTCAAGGCAGCTGGTTTCCAGCCTCCTACGCCATGGGGCTTGCTGGGCCTGGCCCCTCCACATTTTTCCCTCTTGTTCTGCCATGTCTTCTTGGCAAGGCAATGAACATTTTGTTGTCCAGAGCCTGTGTGCTGGGCAAGAACATAAACAACACATAACAGAAGATAAAATGGACACTTCACAGGCTGGAGTTCCCAAGTTCTCGCAACAATTTATACTCCACAACTGAGGCCAGAGGAAATGAAAGGATTCAGAGAAATGTCCTAAAACCACAAACCAGGTAAAACTGGCTTTGAAATCAGGGGCACCTGTTTGTCAAGGTCACCCCACTGTTTATATAGCAGTTCTGCCTTTTCCTGATGTGAGGCACAATCTCAAACACATTGTTTTTCTATAAATTCTTCTTTCTGCTTGGAAGGCATTTTGGGGACCCCAAACATCTTTATTAAATGAAAAGCGTGAGAAGTGGAAAGCCATTATCTCTTTGTGAACTGGTCTGGAAAAATATGCATATGAAATAAGTCTCTGGAGGAAGCCAAAGGAGGTTGCGTTCAAGATCAAGTAATATTCTTTCTTAGTATGGGTTTTGTTGTCATTAGATTTTGAGTTTACTGTCCTTTGCAATTCTCACATCTGAGATTGAATCTTCTAAAAACTTCCCTGAATTTCTGTATCATGCTTCACTGAACATTTCTACAAGGAGCCAAGGAACAAAATTGCAATTGCATTGCTAATCATCTAATGGCACACAAGAAATCTGCCTGTATTTACCTCTGCACCGAGTCCTGACTGCCCCTGACCTGAAACAATCTTAAGAGAAAAGTCCAGTTAGCTTCCCTGAGAGGTAAACAACACTCTGAAATATAAGTTCCAGGTTTCCTCTATGTCTATTCCTAGGTTAGCAAGTTGGTATTTAAAAAAAAACAAAACTAGGCTACAATAAAAATATACATATATATGTGTAGCTGTTTCTGCAAGGAACCGCCCAGGAATGATGTGTTCTGCAAGTTGTATACTGAAAATAAGCAGTGTGAATAGGTCCCTATGCTGATTAAACCCAACAACATTAGACAGGAAAGAAATAAAAAAAAAAAAAAGAAAATGGAGAGAGAGAGAAAGAGAGAAAGAAAAAATGAAACAGGTGGCTTGTTCCAGGCCTGCCAAGAACATTTCGGAGCCTTGAGAACATGCACTCCCCTGCTTGGCTGAGTGTTGTTTCTGTCTGGTCCACTGAGTGATTTCTTGTCTTTCCCACAGCTTCCTTCTGCTGCCTGCAAATAACCTGCTCTCTGCTCATTTTATCTGTTCCCGGGGGGTGGGCCTTACCATTTGATTCTCCACCATTCCTCTTCTTGGTGTCAAATCTTCCTGGTTTGCAGATGCCAGCTGTGGATAGATGGTTGCCCTATTCATGATCTCACCTTCCCCATCCACCCCATTCTTTTCCCCAACCAAACAAGTCAACACTTTTCAAATGTTTTCCTTTGTGATTGAAAATGCTGCAGTTTCTGTGTGATATATTGATGGTATTGGTGAATACAGATGCTCAGGGAAATTGTGAGCAAATGTACAGTCTTACTCAGCTCACCTATCTTCCTTCTTCATCACTGAAAACCAGTCCAGCACTTAGAGGAAAAATTATCTTTTCTTTGTACTTTAGTAGGAGTACCAACGAGTCCCTTGGGCTGCAGCTAGTCCTCTGACTTCAATAAAAGGAGGATACTGGTCCCCATTCCTCACCCATGCTTTAGAAATCCCATTCATTCTAACTAGGAGTATTACAGTGAATTACAGCACTGACAAACATTTATTTATGCTTTTTCTTGCTCAGTAGAGGACCACATATTCCCCGAAATGCTTATATACTCTGAGGATTACCTCTGTAAAATCTCTACCATACTTCATTAATGCAGAGTAGTGCTTTCATATCTCTTTGTAATTCTTCAGCATAAATGAACATGCATGTGCCAGACAACATTTGCAGGGAGTTCAGTGCATCCAGTACACATTAAACTCCAAATCTTTTGTACTATTCATTTATGCATGTGCAGTGTTGGTCCATTTGGGATTTCCAGATGTCTGGAGCCTGGCCAAAGCTACTCCTTCATCAGGGCTGCTGGACATCTGGAAATTCCAGACAAGAGGCTAAAGCCCTCTTTTTATGTGGACAACATTTCTGGGGCAAAAAAGAGAACATATGCAGAAACCCAGATGTATGTATGTAACTTATCCAGAAACCCTAGACAAGGTGAGGATACTTTCAGTGTAATAAAAAAGAGACCATTAAGAAAAAAAAAAAAGACATCTATATTCTACTGAATGCCAATTGCAGATGAGTGCCAAATTCCTCTTTGAGCCTCTCAAAACCTACGTCATATCTCATTTTGCCTTGGCTTTATTACACCTCCTTTCATTCCATCCATTTCACCTAAACAAACACCCTCAGTAACTTCTTTCCTCCCCTTTTCACTGTGAAAACATTTCTGAGTATCACGTTATACCATGAAAGTTAAAGCTCCCATGCTTGCCTCCCCATGTATGTTCAGTGCTAGTCCTGTTATATTGGCTTTTTCTTCTCCCATAGCTTCATAATTTATGCATCTCAGGGGACCAGTAGGCTATTTCTTACTGACACACCACTTGCTGCATGATATGTGCGTATGTCTTTATAGTCCTGCCATATAAATACTTGATATGAGCTGTGTGTTTCTTTATGAAACTACACTTGATAAGGCTATTGTTTCAAAACCAAACTAGGCCTACGTCACACCTAGATTTTTTTTTTTTATCTAGAGATCATGAATACATTGTAAACTGAGTTTAATTTGTGCTAAGAACACTGTGGTCAAAGGGAAGGTTTGTGCTCAGAATATTTGGGGCGACTGAATATGCATGGACGCTTTGCTACTACTGTGGAAGGAATCTAAGTCTTGATTAATAGATATAACTTCTGTGGTCAGAATGATAAATTAGGTGATAAGATTGCAGAGAAACTGATTTGCAAAAAGTTTTATGGACCCATTGGGAAAACGTTTGCATCCTGGAATCATCAAAGGAATAACAGAACACCGGGTGTTATTTTTGGCCAGATGGTTTCCAGTTAATTTGATATAGTTGGCCTTTAAATTACCAATTAATCAGGGATATAAGAACACACTAATAGTTTGGAAAAAAATATAGATAGATAAAATGTAAGCAGTATCAGGTTTAGGAAAGTAGGAATTAGTTCAGATCACAAACCTGTTAAGCCTCACACCTGGAATTGATATCAGGAGTTACTTGTTATGCCTGCACGGAAAGGTCTTTTCAGATAGTAAATTCTGTTATTTACAGGTTGGTAATCTGTGTTGAAACTTGCTTTACATATTTATTTATAACTATAAATCCATTTTATTCCTCTGTTCAGGTTTTATATTGGCATGTAGTCTATGAATGATGCATTTGACCAACATTTTTTGCTTGCAGACATTATGGCTCGAAGAATAGTAATTTGTAAGTTCCTTACCATTCTTGCCAGAGGCAGAATTTCCTTTTATGGCATGAAGCTATTATGAGGAATCACAGATAGAAACAACAGATCAAGAAAAATAATCTGGGCCGTATTGTAAGAGAATAAATAATTGCAGGCAAAGCTGTCTGCAGCCTGGAGAAAGTATGAGAAAATTTATTTTAGGATTAAATTGTGAATAAATCAAAGAATGTTTGAAAACTGGAATGAGTTCCTTAATTGTATATCGGGACTGGGCAATGTCGGTGAGTGTTGCTATTGCCCACTGTAGGTTGCTTTTTGCAGTACAGGTAATGTGACTTGGTCTTTATTTAGTCCATAGGTTGAAAATTTTGTTGCTGCAAACTTAAATAATTCATCCTGGTATTTTTATATGTTCATTAAATATCCTGTTTGAAATTAATTTGAGAAGAATAATTACTACTGCTTTCTAAGGATATAAGAATGAGGAAAAAACTGTGCTATGGTTTGAAAATTGTGGTGGAAATTTTTGCAGCTTCATCAGGGAATTTTTGTTGATGTCCTGAGATTTTTCTTGCCAGAAATTTTCTTCTAGACTGTTTCATCTTTTAATATCAATATTAAGTCCAGTTAGGACTGCTAGGTTTTCCCAGGATGCTTTCAGTTGTTCAACACTTTCAAGGACAAAGAATTGAGTAGCAACACCCACAGGCATTTCAAATAAACTCAGTGTATGTCCATGTTGACACAGGGGACAGCCTGCCTAGGAATAATTCTAGAATTAGCACATATTATAATTTAATCTCAAATATGTCTTAATTTTGTAAAAACAGAAAAAAAAAAATCCTTTTGATGCATTACTTGGAACTACGTAAGATCCTTGAAAGCTTAGGGAACTCCTATTGACTTTTTTTTAATGACCAATATGCGTCTTCAAGTCTTCTTATGACATTGATAAGTAGGAAGGAAGGTTAGATAAGTAAGGAAGTAGTATGGTTAGAAACTTGAGTCTTGGCCCATGAAATGAAAATTAAACCAACAGAGGATTAGGTCATTCTGAAAGAAAACCAGAATGTGTTCTGTATAGGGTGAAGGGTTCATGTATTCATTTTTAGACTAAAGTTTACATGCAGAATCTTTCTTTTCTTATTTTTTAATGTGTCAGAGCAGGTGAAGCTAGGAAGATAATAATGAGTGCGTATATATGTATTTAAAATAATATGAAAGTATTTTAACTCAAAGCAAAGAACTGTAAATAAAATAGTCTGATCTCTGTTTCTGTGTTGTTGGGTTTGGGGCTTTTGGTTTGGTTTTTTTTTTTTTCACACAGGGGTTCTTGAAAGCCCCTTTTGCATCTTCTCCCTATGACAACTGCAGTATTGGCCTTAAAATGTGGGATTGATATCTTTCAGTGAAAGGTGATATTGAAATGCAAAATATTTGTATTAATAAATGGTTATCATTCATTACTAGTATAATAATCACACTCTAAGCAAAAAGGAATTGAGGTTTAAGTCCCATAATTAAGGTTTTCACAGTATTAAGATGTAAAGAAAATGTACTCCGAGGAAAGTTAATCTTTTTAGGAAATATATGATAAAGATCTCTAGCTGATAAGTTGATGGAAATAATGGATTCCAAAGCAGGTTTCCAATGGATTTCAGATAGACTGAAATAATGTTAAAAAAAAAAAGGGGGGGGGGGCGAGACTGTATTATCCAAGAATAGATGTAATCTGTATTTTAATGCATAACAGTTACTCTAACCCAGACATTACCCTGCCACAATCTGACTCATTATTGTTTAAAAATGAATACCTTGAAAATGTTAAGTGCTATATGAAATTAAGTAGTATTTACATTTTGAGTGGCAAAATCTTCAGAAAGAAAAAAGATTCTTTCCAGATCTTTACCAAATCACACATCTGACCATGTTAAGAAAGGAAATATAATAGTGCCTGCGTAATGCATAAAAAATCTGAGCTCCTTTATGGCAGTTCTCATTTTTGGCAATTAAAATCCTCTTTCTCAATCTACAGGTAAAAACCCATGTCCTGCTAATCCGTATTCACTTGAGAAAGCAGATGGGATTGCTAGAATGAGTAAGCACTTGCATCATTGGGTTCTTTGACAGATTATAACATTTTGAAACTCAGTTTGAATGATCTTTCACTGTAACACAGTTTTGGGAAGTGAAATGTATTTTCTATCCATTGCTTGTTTCACACTGAAAAATTGTTCCATAAGAGGAGTGATTTTCTTTCTATTTAGAGTGAAAAATAGAGATCAGATGAAAAACAATTTAGTTCCTTGTTTGAGAAATCCCAGTTGTCACATTCAGTTGTTAGCTTTAGGGGGAAAGATGAACTTTTAATGGCAATTCTTGAAATGTAAACTTAACAATTTTGTTTTCTGTAGAAGTCCACAGATCCTATATAATAAAGGAAAAGATTAATTTGTTCTCTTACAGATGTTAAAACCTATTTCTAAAAACCTTTTCCTGAAGGTCATACCTCGTCCTCAGCTTGATTCAACCAGTTTGAAATGTTTCCTCCTGAACTGCCTCTCTTCACACTTCTGTTGACTGACACAGTCATTTACCTGTCTGAAAAGTGTGGTGGTTTGACAGCGGAAGACTATATTTCTTGCTCCTTGTTCTTTTGAGTTATATTGATCATGGCATTTGGAAGCAACATGCTCCTTCATCCCTCGTAATTCTTCTCTTTCATATATTTTCTCAAGTTTTGTGTTTGGATGTGTCTACATAACATAATGCAGTGCCTTAGAAGTATATCCAAGCTACCTTGGGCACCAAAAGCAGTATAGCAACATTAGCACAGTGTCTAGGTTAATTGAGCCAGCTGAGAAGATGACTAGGTGGAGCATCACGCTGCTACTGTAGCCTAATAAAGGCATCAGAACTAGGTTGCAGGATATTTCTGAGCAATAGCACAGCCTTGTCCTTCAACATTGGCAGTGTCAGAGGCCGCAAAGAGACAACACCTTCAGCATCTCAAGTGGAAAGATGAGGATGAAGCTCTGAGGGGCAGAACATTTGCTTAGAGAGCCCCTTGGTCTGCCTTGGCTGTCGAGTAGACTGCCACAATTAGTTCCTGACTGGCTGATGAAGACTGAAAGTAGCTGTCTGTGAGGGATACTGGAAGACAAAAGAGTGTGTTCATGACACTTGTCCAGGATCATGAAAATCAAATCTTATAATCTGTGAAGAATATCAGTGTATCAGAAACCATGCACATTTTCCAGAGGTATTCCCTGGAAGATGCTGTTCAGCATACTAAGTCCAAGTCTTTTGTTGCTAGTGGTGACTGCAGTGATTGCATTGCTCTTGAAGTCAAATGGTTTCAGGATTCTTTTGTGGGCTATCTTTTTGGCTACTCTGTCTCATGATAGTCCAAAAAAAAGAAGGAAATGGACAAGACTTTTATGGTATCTTGAATTTCACTGGTCACCCTCAGTGTGTACCTGCTGGTTTGTTTCCAAACTTGTACAGTGTAGGAAGAGTGTCTTCCCTTCTTTCCCCAAAAAAATGTTGGCACTGGTCTTGATGACCACTACATTTAAGTCAACAGATATTTTGCTATATTAGATATCTTTGATAAAGCCACCTCTAATGTTAGCTCCATAACTTGGAGTTATCTGGCCTTGGGAAGAAGGCGGTGTTCATGAAAAATCTTTTTTCAGAATTCACTTTGCTAAAACACACATTAGTACTAAACTGCATGAAATATAAAAAGTGAAAATAAAGAGTTACAACAAGAAGGTAGGAATTCCTGTGCTTGCTGAACCTTGTGCTGCTGTCTCCGTTCTTGACATTTCAACAGCGCTTGCTGAACCTTGTGCTGCTGTCTCCTTTCTTGGCACTTACAACAGTGCAATTATTCTATAGCTTTGAGAGTGGCAGGAAGCTTGAGTCACATACTTTAAGTCAAATATTCTCTTTGACCTGCCCAAAATTTATGCCTGGTTTCAATTTACTGTGCATGAAATTTTACGAACAGTAACTTCAATCTGGAAGAAATTCAAGGTAAAAAAATTCTCTTCAAAAGACAACAACAACTTTGTTCGATCTTTTTAAAATGATCTTAGTCTCTGTAATGGCTGATAGGATACACACATGCAGCCAAAAATGTTCTGTAGATTCAAACAAATTCATAATGTGCCCATACTTTTATGAATGCCTACAAATTAAACTAATTCAATGGCTCTGATTTGCTCTGTGGAACTTGGACTGGAATCACGAAAAAGCAAATATTCAGGGTATGTTACACTTGTATGCAAGACCAGCTCCTGTAACATAATTAGGCTAATGGATAAAGTTATGGAAGTGCGTGTTTGCGGATAAATAGCTTGGAAACAGAAGTCGTTCTCCACATGAACCATCTGTATTGATTGCCCCAACTCAAGACTTCAAATAACTGCAAAAGAAATTACTTTATATTAAAAAACAATTGTTGTTCAATAAGCTGTTGGAATACTCCAGAGTTATAGAGGTCCTTTTACAACAAAGACAGGGCATCTAGTAAAGTATGGTGGTGTTTACTGCAAGTCTAGCTATTGAACAAACTTTGGTTTGTATTAGGGACACTACAATTACAGCCAAACCAGAATTTAATTAACAGAAGTCCTGTTAATTACCATTAGTGGTTCATTTGTGCTCCCTTTGGAGAGAAACACAGTTCAGAAAATATGACATTTCTTCTTAAACAAATTAAAATATCTGTACCTTGCAATGGCATAGGCTGGTGTTGGGCATATGTTAGCTGCAATTTTACACAGATAGTTTATACTCAACTTATTTCTACCAAGAACCTGGTTTGGAGCTGACCAGAACCTTAGAAATGGCACTTTAAGCAATTCAGGGATCTCTGTACTGATGAGCTGATGAGGCCGTACCTAGAAGAAACAGGCAGGACCATGCAAAACGGGCTGTTTATGTTGTCATACTATAGGCAACTGCAATTCCTGACTCATTTAATCACCTGAGGTCAGACCTGGTGTGTCTTGGGGACCTTGCAGAGAATTAACACTGGGCTTCGAAACCACATAGATATTACACTGTGAAATTTACCTGTTAAATGTTTCCTGTAGCTCCCAGGAGTGCTATTAAACTTGGCTTAGAGTTATAGTGTAGCTATGAAATATCATCCAGAAGGTGAGTCAGCAGCATATGCATTTACAGATAGTTTTTGAATTAACACAGCTATATTGCTTAGTGATTCATTGCTACAGTGGTTCAAACATTTATGATGAAGTTCAAAATGAAGGCAAATGCCTCACATTCTAATTTGATTTGTTATCAGAACTATTTAACAGGCTTTAGAATTTTTCTTCCAAGTACTTAAATATTTTATCTAGCAGTTATTTTTAACCCTGGTGCAAATCTTTGTCACCCATAAATTTGTCCAGTCTTTTGTGGATTTGACACAGAATGAAATGTCATGTATAAATAAAGAATAAGGACAAGCAAGATACCTGACATTGCTGATGGGTCGGCAACAGCCCTACTAACCACTGCTGATTTTGAGCATTGTGAGGTTCTTGTAGGTAAACAAGACACCAGTTCTGCCTTTGTTAATGATGTAAGTCACAGAAGCTATGGTCTCTGAAAGCAAACGCCTGTACTAAACCTCTTTAACCCAGTAGTCACCTATCCTGGCCTGTGTCTTGCTTAATCAAAGTAAAGGGAGGTGGCAGATCCCAGAAACTTGGAAAGGTGGCTATGGGGTCAGAAATGTCTCCATGGAGCCTTCAGCAGAGCCAAAGTTTGTTTGTGTAGGTGAAGCTTTGCATTCAATCATGGTATAAGCACTGGGTGACAAGGGCTTGTAGTGGGGGAATAGACATGATGTGTAAAGTGTAAATAAGTGTTTTACAGAAGTAAGGAAAGGAGAGGTAGAAGGACTGGATTTTGAGGAGTTAGAGAAAAGGAAGGGGAAGGCGTCTGTAGTGGTTATAGGGAGAAACAAGGAGGGAAGAAAAAGAAAAAAGAAGAGAAGGGTAAAATGATGAGAAAGAAGGAGAAACCAAAACTAGGAAGTCAGACATCTTCATTTAATTTGTTGCAGTATAGAATAAGAAAAGTGTTATTTCCTATTGATTTACCCATGCTCTATTTCTATGACCTGAATCAATACCATTTATATCTGAAATTTTCAAAAGGATCTCTGACATATAATTTCACTTGGAATTACTGTGAATCTGATAAACTGACAAAAAAGGTATACAGGTTTTTGTGGGCTGTTGGGAATAGCTTCCCTAGACCACGTGTTGGCTACACAGCTAAGCTGGATGCACCCAAGGGAAGGACCTGAAAAAAGGCAGCAAAGCACTAGAGCAAAGCGGGTGAGCAGATAGATTAGTCTCAAGGAGGCTCCACACGCCACAAAATTTGCTGCACTTTTTCTTAATCCAAGATGATTCCTGAACCATATCAGGATATAGAAGATTAACAAAGCTACTAGACAGCCTGTTGATGTAGCTCCGGCTTAGGAGTGAAATCCCTCATCGAACCATAACATTTAGAAAAGCTCCTAGAATTTATACTGTGTTTGTAACATTTGGACACTGATTAAACAGGATCGTCAAATGGGATCATCAGTATCCAGTTATACAGAGCAGTATTTTCAAAAATTAAATCACACTGATTCACAACAGATGAACTTGTGATGTAAGCTGCAGAAATGAGCACTAGTGAAGAGCCCAGGACAGACACATGGGCTCCAGCAGCTACATCTGAAATACTGTATCATCAGCTAGAGCTGAAATAATTTTTTAATGTACTCCTAGTAAGTGTCAGAAAGATAATATGCATCTGAAAATATATTTATTGTCTTTTACTAATTATGTATAAAACACTACAGTCATTGCATTGCTGTGTAAGAAACGATTGTTAGAAAACAAATTTCTTAATAAACATGTATGTGAAGGATTTTTGAGGACACAGATTACTCCTGCATAATTTTCAGACCGGAATCCACAATGCAGAGCCAACTGTGACAGAATGACTTACCTTCTCCCCTGACATCTGTATGATGTTTTGCATCTGTGTCCATGTCTGTGCGTGCACACGTGTGTGGAAGGGTCCTCTGGTCACACTCTTACTGGTTTCAGGCACTTTCAATGTACACCTGTAAGAGGAAGCTGAAGGCAGACTTCCTTCAGGAAGGTTCACCTGCCATGGAGGCCATTTGGAAGCTGCTTTGTTTGACAGGTACCTCAAGACACCTTTTAATATGTAGTAATCTCTTTTTTTTTTTTCCTTTTAATCATTCCTTTTTTTCCTTTTTCATGCAGGGATGGAAGAAGAGAAGGTCTTACTATGAATAAAAAAAAATTGTCTTCAGTTTCTACATGGTGCAGGTTTTGCATTTTTAAGGTTTTGCATGAGGTCCCAGGAATTGCAATCTATTATCAAACCTGTTTCTCGCATAAGTGACTTATTTACAGTCTCTAGATGACGTGCGCACACAGAGTTCCCACGCCTTTGATGTCAGTGCCTACGGGTAGTGTGAAATAGCCTTGGTTTAGTGTTTCCTTCTAGGAGGGCTTAAGTAGTTTCCTTAGGATTTCATGCATCCAGTTCTGTGACAAGTTTGCCAGATGACTGGTTGCACATTCAAATGTTCAGCGCCATGAATTCAGCCTAAAATTCATACTGTGTAACACTTCTGTAAGTTCAGGTGCAGAGGACTACAAATATAGGTATCATTCTAGTTGTGGTAAAGTATCCTAGAATATGTTTGTACAGAAATGTATAGTTAACTACGCAAAATATGGATTTTTTTTCCTATTTTGATCTAGATAATTCTGCTTCTTCTGCTCCGCTGTGCTCTTGGGAATATATCTGTTGATATGGCACAGGTTGAATCAAGATGAGTTCTACTATTCATGCTACTAACTGGAACTGATGGAAAATCAAGAGGACTTTCTGTATTGTATTTCAACTTTGTGTTGAAAGAAACAGAAGCAGGAAATTATCCAAAGGCTAACACTTTTCAGTCTGTGGGGGTTGTTTTCCAACTAAATTCCAAAGTCTTCTTGAGCAGCAGAGACTGGCTAATGACTCGACTCAGTCAATGAAAAAAATCTTCAGCAGATAACGTTTTCAACAAGGCGTGACTTGTCCATGAATTTGAGACCAGTGCACATGAAATGGTTCTTGTACTTTGCCACATCCTGCCTTTAAATTCTGATTTTAAGTAATTGAGCAAAACAGTAAGTTTCAGGATCTGATCCTCTGCATTTGCACATACTTAAGTGGCCTTACCTAAGGTTTCATTCACCTGTGTGAATAACAGGCTGCCTAGGCCACATCCCACTGGATGATGAATATTTTATGACATATTGATGATTTCAGTTAGGCATAATCAACATTTTAATAAAAAATCTTCAGAGAAAATCCAAAGCCTGAGCAGAAACAGATCTTTTTTGTGCTTATCCTAAAAGATGTAGAGGAGTCTTCTAACATAATTACTCGAACATGCAGAATAATTGACCAACACTTTTGTACAAAAATTTCAGTGAAAGTAATGATTTCTATGTGCCTGTACATTACTTATGTTTCCTTGTATATGTGCCGTATATGCATATATTATTTTGTCTTAAACACTTAATATTACTGATCTTTAATAATTAAAGGTTCACTCAATAATGAATAAATGCAAGACAGCGAAGGATTCAGTCAGGGTATTTAATGTGTCCTTAGAATAGAACAGGTGAGGTTCAAACAATTATAGTTTTAACATTTGGCACTCCTTCATGCAAAAATAATTCCAGTCTGTTCTTTTCCTCCTGCTCTGCCCTTGTCTTCTGTACGGTACTGTGAGGGTTAAGTTGCTATTGCAATACAGAGGCCACTGGCCAAGGAAAGCTTCCAGCTAAATGCTACATAATGTGCATACAGAAAATGTAATAAAACCATCTTTGGGCATAATGATGCGCACCCTAATAATTCTATTCCATTTACCCTAATATATTCACCCAGACTATACTTGGGCATGTTTCACTTGGTATTAGACTTAGCAACTGGTTCCAAATATTTGCTGAAGAGACATTGAATTACTTTCTTGTAACAAACTTTTACTAACTGTTACTGATTTGCAGTGTATGCAAGTTTACCTGCCATTAATTCTTTTTTGTGAGGAAAATACTCAGTATTTTGTTAAAGTGTAATTGGATAAGCCCTAATTTATGACTTAGGAAAAAAAAGATCAGCCTACATTATAATGCACAAGACTTGATTCCACTCAATTATGCTGATATAAATCCACTGTAATTCCATTAGTCAATGAAGTTTTTCCAGATTAATGCCAAAGTGACTGAAATTCAAATGCCTCCCATAATTTCTATTGTCATCTTGAAGCAAAAGGCAAAGTCTCTTGGTCTTTCTCTTTCTTCTCAGACATTTTTTAAAGTGGGACTGAAGGAGTGGTAGGCAAAGATGAATAGTGCATCTCTACAGGGATTTTTAATATATGAAGGCAAAATTTCTTGATCCCTATATAAGACTCTGGAAATACTGCATTTCTACATTTTTTTTGACAGGGAATGGGCAAAAATGTGCTGCACCTATGCTCTTGCTCTGCTAAAGAGACCTGAGCGGAGCACTGCAGGCATGTTGACAGGCTGGGGATATTCCCAGGGGAACAGAGGCCACCTTCAGTTGTCTCTGCTGTTTCCAATATGTAAACACGTATGCTTGGCCATTTTCCAGGTGTAATTACGCAGTACCACTACTGCTGCTTCCTACATGTATGTAGAGCTGACCAGGCACCAAACGTTGATGATTCCAAGCCTTTTTCCAGATACCCATCCATTAATTAGGTGTTTGCCACAATTTTCTAAACCACTTACCCTGGAGCTATCCAATTATTTTTTTTCTAAATCAATTATAAGCAATAAAAAATAGGTGAGATTATAGTTGTGTTTCAACTATAATGAATAATTCCTTCAGCATGACAGGAGACTTAGTCCTGAAAAACTGAAAAGTACTGTTACACCTAGAAACGTTATATTGCCTTTATCATGAAGTGGTAAATGACATTCTACTGCCTAAGGAGCAGAACTTGAAAAATGGGGAAATAGCTCCTAGGAATATTTTAAATCTAATTATCTTCTAAAAATGTATTTTATCAAAGTGTATCTGTTTGGAAGAACTTTTCCAACATCAAGCATGCTTCTGGAATCCATGCCAAAAAATATATGTGAACATTTTAGAAAGTTCAAGAACCTTTGCTACGTCGTAAGTATAGCTGGAGCAAAATGTAATGTCATGCTTGAAGCTACATGTTTAAGTCTTTCTCAGTTATACACTTTTAGGGGTAAAAAAGAGCCTTTAAAAAAGACTTTTGCAGTATATCTAAATTCTGTAAAATGAATGCTCAGACTGGCTGCTTTCTTCATGGCAATCATGCATTACTTTATCAGGCAGTCATATGAATTTTAACTTCTATTGTTCACTTCTTCACAGCTTCCTGAGGTGAGCTCATTTGGAGTTGAGGTTATAAGCACAATCACATCAGATTGCTTTGAAAAATCTGGTCAAAACTTTCTGAAGTGATTATTGTCTTGAAAACTTGAGGGCAGTCGGTTCAGTTCCTCTTTCGTTCGCTGTGTGCTGTGAAGGAGAGAAATCTCTTTGCCTTATAATCAAAACCATTGGGCCAGATGCTGCCATTGTGCGATATCAAGCATAGAAGTAACATGCTTCAAATGGTGAGACTGGGTGTCAGCTCTTGAAACGGATGGGCTTCCACATTTGATATGATGATAGGAGAATGATATCAGGTACATGCATCTTCTTATGCTATTTGCGATAATGCTCACACAGCCCACCTCTTTCATGGAAAGAAGGTACATTTAGAAATAACATTAAAGTCAATAGATTCCTATTGGTATGTGCTTCGGGGTACTCATTTATTCAGGTCTTCTAGACTGATCTTTAAAACATGCTTCATCTTCACCTTGAGAGATCTGACATTTGTTAAGGCTGCTTCCCTCCCAGTTGACTTATATTGGAAATCATTTCAATTTTGAGTATTTTTTAGTATATTGATGAAAATATTCTGAAGCATAAAATTCAAACTGAAACTAGGAATGACATTAGAAATCTACTCTCTATAAAAAAATTATTCCAGTTCAGTTCCATCCATTTCTATCAGACCTAATTTCTGCAAGTTTCAGGGGCTTTTTAATAACTCCTACTTGTTTTGGTTGCAGAATGATAACATTCTGAAATGTGGTTAAGCCTCAAAGATATGCAGCTGTGCCAGACGTTTTGTAGATAAGAAAGTGTTGCCTAAGCAGTGATTGCAAAGATCTTTATAATATGCAGAATCAGTTACTGGCATCAGAATTTACTTCCTTTCACTCAGCATGTTTTCTCTTTTATTGAATGTGATTCTTGCTAGAAGGCCGGGCTAGCTTTAGTCCACAATGCAAACTAACTCGGTAATGGCTCAGTGGTCATTCTGGTCATTGACGTGGAACACAGCTTAATTTTCCCAAAGAAGCTGTTGTCACTGATACAGAATGGCATTCACCTGACATCTGCACCTTAGGAGTTCAGGTTTCTATTCATGTACCAAAATTAACAGTCCATATCGCAGGCATGCAAATGGAGAGTCTCAGGTTCAAACTCACGTGTAATAAGGTCTCTAAAATTCCCTTCCAAGCAGAAAACTGATAGATAGCTTGCGGAGTTTTAAGACTTCTGACTTTTTCTTAACATGCAATTAGTGTTCCATTGCTGTATATTTAGAATCTCTTGCTATCTGAACTTTTGGGGGTTTTGACTTCGAGCTGAATGTCTAAGAAATGTGAAAGTAGAACTGTGAACAGTAAAAAAGTGGAGGAGGGATTTTGTTTCGTATTTGTGAAACATTCAGGTTTTGGTTTCTTTTCATTTTAAATTCCTATCTAAATTATGCTTTGCAAACAGTAAAGTGATCTATACGTGTATGCTTAAGCATGAAAGCTTCTTATTTAGCAAATAAAATGGTCTGAACTTGTAGCTGACACAGAAACCAAAGTCATTGACAGCCTATCTATGAGACCATCAGAAAAAGAATCTTCATCATTTCCAATCAGTAGATAGCAGGGTTTTACATTAATTTTAGTCATTATGGTTGAGTGAAACAGCTAGAGCATTTCCTGCCTTCATCTCCTGACATGTGACATCAGGGCAAGGTTACAGCCACATCTGTCTGTGGTAGGGAAAGGAGGGCATACCTTTCATACCAAAGCATCATGCTTTTACAACAGCACTAGTGGCAACTATAGAGCAGTTGCTCTGATAATCTGGTTGTGCTAGCACTTTCCTACAGTTAGTGAGGGAATCAGGTGGGAAAAGAGACAAAAATGAACCCTTACCCCGTCTCCATCTTTTTTCCTTCATTTCCTATTAAAATTTCACTACAAAGCAAAGCAGACTGGAGGGTGCAGAAAACTCCCCAAGGATTTTATTTTCTATACTTAATTGTACAACTCCTAATCTCGTCACGGTTTCTGAGACTCTGCTGATTGATAAGCCTTCACTGATATCAGTCAGTGATGCTTAATGGGGCATACAGCTGACCAAGTGAGCTGTGAAGCTCTCCCTAAGAGGTTTCCAGCCAGGAAGAAATTCTTGTCAACCTCAAGCTACTATCTCAGTTTGCAGATTAATTTTGTTTGGACTGCTGTCACACCACATTAGCTCTCTGAACACTTCTGATGGTAGCAAAATACAGATTTGCGCTGTAAAAATGACATAGGAAGATACAGATTTTCTGTTATTCAGTGACGCAACTATAATCATTGCATAAAAAAAATAATTCCCCCAAATTGCCTAATTGGTAGCCTTAAAACCCTAACTCAGGATTGTAAAGCATAGGTTTTTCTGCAAGAGACAGTGGGTGATCTGTCTGCCAGCAGCTGCTCTGATCTGAATCCAGCCGTGGTGGTGGGAGAAGTGGAACGGCCACTTCAGTTATCACTGTTCGTCTATGGGAAATTACTACCCATCAGACTTGGTGGCTGAACTGCTTGTTGTCTAAACTGCTTCTTGTGTAAACTGCACCTTAATTTGCTTCAACCAAAATAAGCTAGTTTAAACAGTTTATAGAGTAGGCTTCGCTAACCTGGCTCAGCTTGGTGCAGTTATCTCATGACCCTCAGGGCTGATGAGACCACATTCCTGACCCAACAGTGGTAAGGATCAGCCAGGTGGGGCACCAAGGGGTGATAAACAAACTCTTCCCTTGGCTGTGGTAGAGTATACATCTGTCTGCATCCATGACTGATTATTGATGGGAGAGAGCATTTTGCGCTCACGCTGCTGGCAGGCTTTAAAAACAAAACAAAAAAAAGAAACAAAGCAAAAACTTTCTAAAATGTCACTGAAATCAGCAGAAACCACGTGAACAGCAGCTTGCATGAGGAAGAAGATGCTGGTTTTGAAAGACAATTTATCCTATTTTTGAACTTTAATAAGACTCTACTACTTATGAACAGGGTTTTTGCTCTGTTTACCTTTCCATGGTATGCCCGGGAACAGAGTCTCTAGCTGTGTCTCACTCTTTGCTGTATAAGATTAGCATGGAAATATCATAACTTTCTAAACGCAGAGTTTTACCACTTGTTTTTTCTTGGAGACTGCCTTCCCCTTTTCTAGTACATTTCTACTAGTGAAGTAATTTTTGTCCCACTCCAAAAGCACTGATGCAATGGGGCAATTGGAAAGATGCAGGAAAAGTGGCATTTCCTTCACTGAAACCTTTTTTAAAATGTCTGTTGGTTTCTTCTTTCAGCCCACAGTGCCAAGGAGGGTCTGTTCCAGGGTAGAGCCCATCTCAGTGTCATGTCACAGTTTGCAGAAAATATTCAAATTCTATTTTACAACTGTCTTCTAAAAACTAGGCTCATTTTCTGTTTCTTGACATACCTTATGATGCCATGTCTCTGGCCTCAGATTTGTGATCATGTTTTACTATCTTCCTTCTAATTTTACTTCATTCTTTTTCAGGTATCTTCTTCAAGAGACTTTATATTAAAAGTTCTAAAACTCAAAATACACTATCCAAACAAGATCTTTTCTCTGCAACAAATACTGCTGGAGAATTCAAAGCTTCAGCTTACATTAAAGGCAATTTTTCATGCATCTATTTTTGTCTCCAAAGTCATCAGATGGAATAATTTGTGAGAATTTGCATGAGACTCCCAATTGCTTGTTCTTCTCTCAGCTCCACCTGTAACTCTGCTTACTTCACTGTGGTTACTCCAGGTTTACATATCAGGCTCGAAGTGAAATCGATAGCAGCTGACCTTCAATATATAATGCCAAAGGTGCTGAAAAATCAGATCCCAGGTATTATAGTGTGGCCATTCAGGGTTACTAAATACTCTTGACTAAAATCTCTGGCCTACATCCATAAGGGGAGGGTCCAAGAAGATATCCAGAGGTGTAGCATCCAGCCGGTATGTATAGCTAGACCTTCTACTTCTTACTACGTTTATGCAGATAACCACTTACATCTTGCCAGCTCTGAGTTGGTTGAATCCTCCTCCACAGGTTAGCTGGCTTCACAGAACAGGCTCAACTCTGACCCAAAATTTCTAAATAAAAGGGAGAGGTTTGGATAATGAGGCTGAGCATCAGGGAGACAGGAAAGGTAGGCTGTAGTACCTGCTCTGGTGAAGAGGTACTGATATAAAGTGATCTTCATAGGGAAATACTGACAGCTCAGATTAATCATGGACAGTATAACAACACCATAGTAAGAAACGTCTGCTGATAATAAACCTACTGTATTCTGCCGTGACGCTGAACTGTCAGCAATGCTACTTGGATGCCCTGTGCTGAGGGCCCAGTGTGGTGTTGTTCTGCCCAAACCTGCTGGGGTCCTGACTGCAGCCCTCTGGTCTTCCAGCTGTAGTTGATGCTAGAAAGCCAGGGGAGTGCTGCTGCACAGTCGGAGCACAGGGCTCTCCTCTCCTGGATCCACAGTGTGGGGAGCTCAGGAAGGGTCTCTGCTTGGTTTGAAAATCCCACAGTTTTGAGGGGAGGAGAGCAGTTTCCTAGGAAAAAATCCACAGGTCAAGTCAGCTCCACAGCAAGAACAGATCAGTGGGAGAGTGGCAAGGTGGTGAGGAGAAAAGAAATACTCTCTGAAACCCCATCTCAAAAAAAAACCCTACAAGTACTGCAATACCTGGTGGTGTTATGATATGATATATTTGTTTTCAATTTCAGTACTGTCATATCCAATTAGGATTGATCGAAATTAAATCTAGTTACGCAGAAGAAAGTTCTGGATCTATTTTCTGTAATGTAGATAAAAGCTATTATCTACATACTACAGAGCATAAGAATGGCACTGACTCCATCACCCAGTGAGCTCTCATTTAGTCCCAGAGGTATGTCCTTAGCTGTGAATCTTGAGGCTAATGGAGGTCTCCCACTCGTGGAAAAATATGCCTGCATTGTACCTCTCTTGACAACATTTTTCCTTGGCTAGCCAACAATGTTCTTCACTCTGTTTGCTGTGGGCCAGGCACTAAATGGCAGGGTATTTAAAAAGCAGATGCTACAAATTACATCCTGCATCTTCTTAGGAAACTAATTCCCATGTCTTGGTTCTCAGTTTTGAACATGAGATAGCTATTCCCTCCTACCTTGCATGGATGTTGAAGAAATTTATTCAGGTCTAAGAAGCACATAGACACCATAGTGGGGGGAAATGCAGAAAAGCCTGTAGAGATATTACTAATTCTAACTTCAGAAGGGGTTATAGAGTGAGGTAAGTGACATTTGGTGAGCTGCATGCTGAAAAACAAGGAGAAAGCAAAATATTAAAAAACTGCCAGTTGCATGAGAACCTTGTGCTGAATGGGAGGGAGGTTAAAAAAAACCAGTAAATCATAAACGTGTGTCGTAATTTATAGGCAAACAGTGAAATAATTAAGGTTGTACAGGCTTCCCCAAAATGTCAAATACTTACGTTTATAAATTCTAGATTTTGTTCTGGTGTATACATACGCAGTGTTTTTCTTTGCAAATGGAGTCATGTATTTCCCTAGAGCTTGTCCTCGCTTTGTCCCAAGATAACTTTCTTATGTAAAAGTAAACATGAAGGTTGTCCTGTTGAAGGAGTGGGCTGATTTCTCTTATTCTTTCTTTCTCTTCGTGTGCCACCTTTCTCCAGGACAGACCCGCACAGAGAGGTTCCTGCGGGAGCTCTGTGGTTCATGCTATGCTCACCTGGATCACCAGGCTCCCGTGTCCCCTACTCCAAATACCAGGCCACAATTTCTTGGACATGCACCCTGCAACACAGAGACACCCACAGATTCCTCTGGGGCGGCTTCTTCATTGCCCCCCTTTCAGGAGCGTGCAGAGCCCAGCTGTGTCCGGTAGCTGCATGATGCTCTCCTTTCTACATGTCCACAACCAGCAGCTGGTTGGAGCGGATCAGAACAGCTTCTGAGAGGTGGAGGTGTTGCTCATTTACCCACGGAGAGAGAGCAGGCAGAAAAGTGTTAAACACACACATGTCTGCTCATCTGCATCCTGCCTACCTTTCTTAGAGGTTAGATGGATGTCCAGCTGTCTCAAGCACACACAGTTAAGTCCCAGTTCGCCCTCCATTCCTG
>NW_009647401.1:2996733-3015839 GCF_000708025.1 Charadrius vociferus | reverse complement strand
TGCTGAAAGCACTACATATATGCCAGGGGTTTATATACATATATGTATATATGTAGAGAGAGAGTATATACTTACCTCTTCCCAAACTACCGCTGCTTGCTCACCTTCTTTTTCTCTTTTGTCAACATATTATATTGTTTTTCCAGGATGGCATTTGTCTGAACTTAGATTTGACCTCAGCTGGCGTACCTCACAGCAAGCAAGGAGGTGTTTTCTGATAACTAGCTCTCTTCTTGCTCCCTGAAGAACCTTCACTTCTCTTGTACATGCCTCTGACCCACACCTGGCAGCCTCAGAGCCAGCGGGTAAAATGAACAGCCATGCAAAACTCACTGACTTCCTCCAGCCTGGGCAGACTTTATAATGCAGAGCAAATGCAGGTCTCAGCTTCTTTCCATGGTTATATTATCTACCCAAATTCTTTTGTATTGAAAGCTTTACCGTTTCACATCAGCATACCCAGGCTTTGGCCTTTGCCAACTTTAATTAACATTTGCAAGAACTCAATATGGTTCCCTTTTGAGGGTGTCATGTTGATGTAGGAGGACTTAAGACATGACTCCTGCTGCAACAGGCAGCTTTAGGAACTGTTCTGGTTTAGCACTGGCTAGCTGCCCTGGGAAACTGATGGAAAAAAAGAAGCTCTTCTAGACCAAAAGAGGAAGAAGGGACAAATAATTTTTCTTCGTCCTTCCCGCGTGCACATTGACCTTCTTTTTGCCACTGAAAAGCAGAAGCTTGGAAACATGTAATTAACTTGTCTTTCTATGAATTTCATTTTCAAGCTGTGACAGCAAACAGAAAAACAGTGATAATCTGGTATCTGTAGCAGATACTTCAAAGCAGCTCTTCCTTTGCTTGAAACACACTAGAACAAAGCTTCCAGAAGCAACATCAAGATATGAAGTCTGTGCACCATAATCAGTGTGCTGACAGAGCACTGCCAACCCCTTCTGCTCCAGAGGAATTAATTAAAAAACATCATTTAAGCTGGCCAAAAAAATGGGGAATAAAAGAAATATTGTAGTTTGTGAAGCATCCCACACTGGCTTTAAGATTTTTTTTATATCACTGAGCTGTGATTTATATCTGTGGTTTATAGCAAGCCTTTCAAACCATTTATATCTGGGTTACATGCAGATCCTGAAACAGTAGCCAGAGCATGATGGACATGTGGTTCCTGTATTTGGCAAAAGTAGCTCGGTTTCCTCGTGTGGTACGGTCCATAGTTTGTAAAAATGTCTACTTTGCCAAGCTCACCGTTTCCTGTGGCCTCAGGTGGAACTGAAAAAATGGGGAGCTCAGTTTTGGATTTGTAGAAGATACAGAGAAATTACACTTCAAAATTGAAAGAAAAGTGATAATGAAACTTGTACAGCTCTACCCCCTCTTATAAACCAGCTGTATACTTCTTATGAAGCACAACATGATGTTATGACATGATTAGCTGGCTTTTTAGCACCTAACATATTGTGTTCAGAGCACAGAGATGGGGACCTCTTCTTCATACCTTACCCAATGTGCCATTTACTCTGCCAGTACTGAAAGCTGAGAAGGCCAAGAGCAACAATGACTTTAACATCAGTGTATAGAAATCAGACAAAAATAAAGACTTCATCTTTATCATATTTAAAAGTATCACATGGCATTTAAAAGCTGGATTAACCACAGGAGATATGAATAGATAGACAGCTCTGTGTATTATCTTAATTTTAAAGCTTTGGTAACTTTCTGAAATAATGCCTTGTCTTCTTGGTACCACTCAATTCTTCTAATTTCAGAAGATTCCTCTTGCTGTCTTTATTTAGTCTTTCAAGGCTTCAACAGGAGGCAAATATTTTTGGTTGTGAGACAGAGCCAAAATTATTTCTCTGTTCCTCTTTCAGAACAGCGGCAAGTAGCATCCTTCAAGATCAACTCAGTTAAAGGAAGCTTTGGGTTTGACTTTTAATGCAAAAAATACTCCAGAAGAACCTATAGGTAGGGGCTGATGTTTTTTCCTCACAGTTTCTTCATGAATTAGCACAGAGTTAATAAAGCTTTAAACAGGCATATCTAATGATCTTTAACAACAGGTGGTAAAACTCACTTACCCAGTTTACCCGATATGAGCTGTAAATGAGGGTCCCTCAGGAGAACCAGCCACAGAATGGCTCTCTTCTTTTAATAATACCAGCCTCTGTTTCTATGGAAACAGCACATCATGTTTGCTGCTTGCAAGACATGTGTTTAGCCCCTTTTAAAATAAACTGTGTTCTCCTTACATTGTTTTTAAGACTGAAAGAAGCACTCTACTTCCAACACACCAAATTATTAATCCTTCTCTTTCCCCTCTCAATAAAAATAGAATATTGGATGTATAGCCTGTAATTGCTAATTATCACGTGTAGTAATGGCATTTTTGTAGGTTACAATTTCTAAGAAGAATGGATTTCTCACTGCTTTATGGCAGGGCATTGGAAATTTTGGAATTGTGGCTATCATGTTAAAAATGGTACCATTCAGCTTCATTAAGCACATATTCTCCTGCATGTTTTTCCATATGTCAGAGTTTGGTGATTTACATCACTGCACTTTGAAAGCGCTTGCTCTTCGTATTGCTAGATACTTAAAGATGCTAAAAGGCCATCTGTCAAAAACCTAATGTGTCACATATACATGCACATACTTACCTGTGCTTGTACTGGACGATTCATTTTTCAGCCCGAGTCACCACTGAAATTAATGGGGCTTTCCTCCCAGATTGCCAATATGAAACAGCACTGGGTAATTATATTGCAAATAAAATAAGATGTTAAAAGCTGCAACTTGTCTATGTCATTAATGGGTGTTTAGATCATACTGAAACAATTGTATAATCTGATGAGTTTACCATGGAAGCTGTTTTTATAGCTTCCCATATCCTGAGCAGTGAAAATAGAATGGTCTTTTTCAAGCTGTGATGGAATGAAGATTTACAGAGCTTGGACAGTCAAAAGGATGGCATTATAGGGTTGTCAGAGTAACAGGCCTTGGGAATCTGCACTGTTTACATTTAAAGGGAGAAGTCAGCTGGAGGCAGACATCTGAGGCATGTTGGATTGATTTGCAGCTTAAAAGCAGATTCTGTTTGGGGAGAGAAGAATGGAATTCTGGCTTGCATCTGTCTTTCAGATAATATAGCAAAAAGACATTTTCTTGAAAAAATGTTATTAATGCAGCCCCACTTCAGCAGCAGCACTTTCAAACACATACTGAAACACAGCCCCACCTTCACAGTAGGTCATTAAGAGAGAAAGTTGGTGTCATGACTGAAAGCAATGAAAACCAGTCTAATCCAGTGAAAAATTCAAAAATAAAAAAGAAGAGTTATTCAAGGTTTAAAGAAAGATACATATTTCATACACCACTTCATATGATGTTTGAATATCACTTTTTGAAGTATGGACGAGATTTGATCCTACATTTCTCACTCAGCTTATTGACTGGGGCTTTCTTCAATGCTCATGAGCCAAGTATAAAAGAATAATTTGCATATTGAACTTAAAAACCAGTATTGTGGTGAATATAGGTTGGGATGAGAGGAAAAAATCTCAGATGCTGTAGAGCATTGCCAAAATCAAATGAAGGATTTATGAAATCTATAAATTAACTCTCTTGACTCACAATACAAACATGGCTCATAGAAAACTAAATGTCCCTGTCTTTCTCTTGTGGAAAATAGAAGTTTTACAGTGTTAGGTGATTTTTGATACTTCTGTTTCTCTAGTACTTCTCAGAGTTATTCTCTGTAGTTCATTACTGCAATGGAATTCCTTGCCTGTTATTTAAATAATACTGCTCCTTAGCCAATTTGTGAAGATTTCCTGTCTGCTCCTATTGTGCTAAATTGTACTTTGACTCTTATTACTGTAACATTTTCAATTCTCTATTGATCAATATGGTGCACAAAGAAGAATATTTTCACTGAAGTTGAAAAGGTTTTGTACAAGGCACATAGTAATTTTCTCTCCAGGTGAGTCGTCTTTCCCTCTGTTTTCTTCTACACTGTTTCTCTAGGTCTTCCTGTTACAAAGAAAATTTTTAATATGAGCTTTTAAAGACACACAGGATGTGTCTCTATTACAGCTGAAACTGTTGATTAAATGGCTAGAGATATCACAAACTTTTTTTAGTCAACTCTCGATAGCTACTTTAACCCTCAGTTCTACATAATCCAAGCTGCTTCTAGAAACAACTTTTTAGACTACAATTACAGGGTCTTTAGGCCTCTCCATTTTAAGTTTCTGTTTGAATAAAAGTGTTTTCTGGAATCATCTGGGAATTTCTATGTAATTTTGTACTGGGGGATACAGACCACCAGTGTGTGTTTAGATTTGCCCTGCTCTCTTCCTATAATTTTTTCCAGCTTTTTTGTCAGAGTGCTGGGAAGGGTTGTATGACTTGTACAGTGCATCTTCTATGGACCCTCTGACTATCTATTAAACAGATAAACGCAACAGGCAGAGACAGTGCTGTTGTGTTTGATGAGCCGAGCCTGAAACATTAGAGCAACGCATACATGCCGTTCATATGTTGCAAGCAAAACAAACGGGGCTGCAGGAGGGAGGAACCTCGCACAGTGCGAGCTCTCTCCTCACGTGGGAGAGCACCCCATGCCTCCCCTGCACCTCGCATGCTCCTGCTGTCCCACGCTGCAGCAGCTCCTCGTGCATCCCTCCGACATAACAGGCATTGGCAGACTATGTATCATCTTTTCTAGCATAGCTGTAACCGTCTAAATGTTGTGTCCAAACCAGTGTACACTGAGCTGACAGTTCCTCTGCTGGTACCGAAGCTGTCAGAGAGCACTCTTCTTCCTGCTCTTTCCTCTCAACATCTGTTTAAAAAGTCAGGAGTGGTTGCTGAAGGAGAAAGTACAGGTTAAAAAAATGATTTTCTTTCATCAGCAGTAGCCGGAGTAAAATACTTGACTCTTTTTCCAGCTGTTGAAAAATGTAAGCCTCTGAATAAACTTTTTTCAATAAACAGAAGCAGAAATATGGTTTTGCAAGTGTCATGGAGAATTATTCTAGGTGGTAATTGTTAAATTATTTCTTCCTGTTCGTTGATCCTCAGCAAATTTTGAAAGGCTGGTATGCAGGTTATGATACACATCCAAAAATATAATTTGAAGTTTCACAAAGTCATTGCTTTTAATGCCAGGAGGTCCCATGATTATGTCGTTCTACTATTTAAGGTAAACCAGGAAGATGCACCCAGTAAATGCAAAATCATGCTGAAACTCATCAGGTCTCTCTATTTGACTTCAATCTTTCTTACATGATTAACCCCAATATTACTTCTTCACTCTCAAGTATCGATTATAGCAGTGCAAGGATTTCTCTTCTTATTTAAAATCCTCTTGATTTTCTTAAATCTCTACAATTTGTATGACATGATATGACAATGTTTGGTTATGCTTAGAATTGTATTTTTTTGTGCTACCTTTGCACCAGTAATTGTAGTAATAGCAGTTTGTCCCATCCATAGGCTGTGGCACAACTGAGAAGCTGTAATGAGAGTTTAGGAACTGGACCCCTCAGTGGCCAAATGTGGTACCAATACATAGTTTGGCAAGGAAAAGGAGGATGTTTCTGCACTCACATTCACCAAAGAAGGTGAGAAAAAAGGGTCTTTTATTACATGCAGCATTATAAGGTGAGACATTGTGCACTAACATATAAAGGGCAACTTCCATTATAACAACCATTATCAAAACCTCAATTTTCATTGAAGATAAGAACAGAAGGAGAAGGGAAAAAGAAATGATGAAGCATTTAAATACAGATTTCTCTCATTTTAATATTTTTCTCTTTTCCTTTTCATTTGAGCTATGTGAAATATCGCATGGGATGATTTGCAAGGACATCACCCTCTATTGCACTTCCTTGCAAATTATTCTGAAACAGGAAAGCCTTTCAGCAGTGTTGCCATGTTCACCTTTAGCTTTTAGGGTTGCCTTTGTGGCCACAGCCTCACAGCACTGAGCCAAACAACATTGCTAGGAACCCTGGTATGAGAAGCAGAGTAGCCATGGGGAGCAGCACAGAGAAAGGTTGCTCCTTCCAGCCTTCCCTTCTTCTTCTATTCAGTGACCATCAGATAAACAACATTCAAGCACAACAGTATGATCTGGTTGCAATTAACTGTTTCAATCAGAGTCTGGTGATTTCAGCCACAAGATTTCTCCCATTTCTAGAATCTTTCAGATTACTATTTTTCACAATCTTGAAGACACTTCAACATAGCTCTTGAAACATAGGTGGTCTATTCAGTCCTCATTTGGTTTTTTAGACTGGCCTACATAAAACTGTTTCACAATCCCAGGTAGGCTTCTGCTAGCTCAGGCAACTTAGGATAAAAGTCCCAGTCACTAAACCTCGTTTGAAATACCAGATGCAGCTCAGCAGCGACTCTCGAAGCTAAATGTCAAGGTGGTGCTGTGAGCAAGCTGTGAACTTGATGAAGAGAAGATCCAGACAAAAGCCATGACAGCCACCACTGCTTCCTATGTCCAGCAAAAGCACCCAAGCAACTCGATCTGAAATTCTGCTCTTCAGTTGTGCTCCCTTTTTCACAAATCAAAGACTTCCAGTGCAAGTTTTGTGGCACAACTTAGCATTCAGCCTAGCTAGGGATGGGTAGTGACTGAGCAAGGATTTAAAGAGGGTGGAAACAGAAAGTTCAATACAGAAACCTTTCAAGAAGGTAATGAATTAATGAATACAGAATTGTGATAGTGACCAATGATAGTATGGAAGCATAAAAATGTCAGATAAAATAAAACTGACTTGAATGCCCCCATTCTCCAAACAAACCCATAATAATTCTCTTTGTTCTTCCTTGGTTGGAAGAGCAAAGCTTGACCCATACCAAAAATCAGAATCATGCATGTTCTTATCCCTTTTCCTAGAGTCCCATGCACAGATTCAGCTGAGATAAAAGGGGGTGCAAAAACGCCAGTTGAAAGCCTTTTCTCTTGAAGTTTGTTGTGCCAATCCATAGGACTTACAGTTTGGATAATATATCGTAGTGCCAGAGGCACACCAGTTAAACCAAAACCAGCAGGACAATCAGTTGAACTTTGACAAGTTTAAGCTCATGGACATTTTCTTTCTTTTTTTTCTTTAAAAATCTAGATTTCCTTAGAAACCTACAAACTTTTTTCTGCATTTTATAAAATACAGAGGAGGGTCCAATGTTAGTGCGTTACACTCACTCATCTTAATTGTTTTTCAAAATCAGTGTTTGCTGTAAGTCTCAATTTTGTCTGTGAAATAGTACTGAAGAAGTGAGAAGAAATTCAGTACTTCTTTGCTGACCATTATGAATCCCATGCAAACTGGGGCAGACGTGTGCATGCGTTTGTGTGTGCCCATGTGTGTTTATGTACTAAACTTCGTTATCGCAGGCTCTGACACTTTCAGCTTCCATCATCTGCATTCCGGCTTCCCGGATTGGCAGAATGGAAACCAAGAATGATGTCAAAACACAAGTGTAGGTATCTGTGCAGGGAGATTTAAATTTTCTTATGTAGAAACCCAACCACTGATTTTAAAAACTGTTTTGTTTTTCTACTAACCTGTGCAAACACCTGTAAAAGTACAATATCTCTAGAATGCCACTTCTGGCTGAACAGCTTCTTAATGAGAAACAGAAACAAGTCAGTCCAGTTTTCTTTTAAGCTGTGTCACCAATGTTAGCAACCAGATCTCTCTTGCTTCCCTAATTATTATTCTTTACCAATGTTCATCAGCATAATTGCATCAATCTTCGCTTCTCAGCTTCTGTAAAAGGAATAAGGGGTAATAAGAAGGATTTTTTATTGTCACCTATGTATCACAGACTTGCCAGAGACTAGAGTTTGCAGCAAGGGATTGAAACTATGCTTGTTACATGATTGCTGGGATAAATTGCCAGGATCTCTGCTTGTAAGGATAGGATGGCAGTTAGTATACTCATATGATTTTATCAGAGACCGGTAAAGCACAGAGACAAGTGGGGACCTGGCTACGCAGCTCCAAGGTGCAGATAATATTGGTCTGCAGAGTTGGCTCTGCTGCTCCTTTTGCCAGCCCAAAAGAACACCAGGAAACGCTGCTTTTACAGGGAGGATTTCAACCTTGTAGCTTTCTCTAAATGCATAATTTCAAAACGTTAGATTTATTTCAGAGTAGATTTCCTGTGGGAATACGAAGCCGGAACAGACCTGATTCATCAAGGCCAGTGCTCTGCTTTGTCTGCAGTCTCAGGCAATCATATCACACACTCTTCTAATAACTGTTTAAGTGCCATCTTAAAGCTAGATGCGCTCAGATATTTTGTGCATTAGGAGACTCTCCCAGAACGGTTCTTGTGCTAAAACCTCATAATTTCTAGTCTAACAAACTAAGTAAAAGCATTTGCAATTGAATATATGCTTTCATGACCCAATAGGCTGTAGACTTGATGTGCTCCCTGACTTAAAATCAGTCTTGTTTCCAGCTCAGGCTGGGTCATTCCCATTCCCCTTATTCACCCTGCCTTTGGCCTGGTATCCCAATTTTCATGTCAGTCCTTTTCTCTGTCCTGTAAGTTCTCTCTGTGTTCTTAAATATTCTTTTTCTGAGATGTCTTAAGGATTTTCTGTAAATATTTCCCCTTTTTGATGTGACTGAAGCTCCAGATAGGTCATAGTCGAATCTTTCACTACAAACATTAGCTCACTTTCAAACCCTTGAACACTCCAGGCTCCTTCACCAGCTTTGGATTCACCACCATTGGCTTTGCATCCATTCCACCCTCACGATTGCTTCCAGGATTTGTAATTGAGCAGGAAGAGTTAAAAGTACTTGAGCTCATCAGGGCATAAGGCTTGAAAGCGTTAAGTATAAGGTGGAATAAAAATGCCTGAGATAAGTACGTAGCAGTCTATCAGCCATAAGAAAAATAGAGTGGACCAGAAGATTTGGCCAGATTAGATCCCTCTGCATCCTCATAACTCAGATTTTATGCCGGGAGGAGGTTTGTTCCAGGGAAGGGGATAAGGAGGGCTGGCAAGAGGTCACACAAGAGTCTGCTCAGGACAGCACACAGTTGCTTACAAAAGCAGAAATACTCTGGCTGAAGTATGGCAGCTGGTGAGGAAGTAGCTGGAAAATGGTGAACTATGTTAATTCAAAATACATCAAATTGCAATCAAACACAACTTCTGAAGTGCACACACTGTCAGTCCCACGGTTGCCTGCATTGTCTGGTGGTGCAGAGATCCATCCAGCACTTGGTCAGTTTTTCACCACCTCCTCCTGTAGCCTCTTTGTTTCTGTTAACCACGACAGCAGCTACTATGTTCGGCATAAACTTGGAGCGACAGGAGACATTTCTGTAACTAAAAAAAAGAGTGGAAAATGGGTTTTTCCTTCAGCTAAACTGTAAAAAGACTGAGTGGTATAGTAGAGATGAATGAATACTAGGGAGGCTTCACCTTTTTATATACTTAATAACATAGCAGTCTGTGGGGGTCATGTTTGCTATCAGCTGAAAGAAATTGTGTAAATGTAATGCATACCATCTAGCTGAAGGCATACTTACAATAGATGATCCTTCACAAAGTGTCTATGTATTCTTTAAATGTTCAATGATTTGGGGTGTTTATGGTAATTGTACATCTCAGCCTCAGTACCATGAGACGCGATATGCTTTAGTGCATGATTCGGTTTCTGAGAGTGCATTGCTCTAATATTTAAATATGGGGAAATGAGTTGCTGATTACTTTTCAGTTATTACTTTTGATTTCTTGGTTTTGTAGATTTAATCAGATCCCATTTATTTAAATACTCAAAATTGCCTTGTGATTTAAAACATGCAGCTGGTTATGCTGGTTAGTGTTTAATACAGTGAACAAATCACTGCTTTTTCATGTTACAGTTTTTCTGGTGCTTTATATCATGGCTAATACAAATGACATAATTTTCCTTCAGTACTTTTCATCTTAAAGAGCTGTAAGGCCTTATCACAAGCATAATAGCAGCGTGGCTTTTTGTATCTATCTCCTTCATTTTACAATAGTAAAATAATATGAAATCTCTTGGCATCATTCCAAGTTATGACTTTTCCAGTATATGCATATATGAACTACTTTCTGTATAGAAAAATCTCCTTTATGCACTGCATGAGATCTGCTTAAATCTGTGGGAAAAAAATCTTTTAAGTTTGTCATACCAGTGAATGTTTTATTCTTCCAACATTCTTTTTTCTTCCTTTAATCACTACAGCAGTGGCACTATAAGTAGAAAATATATGCCTCCAGCATCATAGTATCTTTATTATCTTATCCTAATGTCAGTTAAACTTTAGAAATCTTCACTTACATTCCTAAATTCTTCTAAATGACTGTCCTGTTGAAGACTACTAATACAGATCCAAGTTTGAGGAATTCTTCCAGTATTAAGCATTCTATTCAAATGCAGTTATAGTAGCTCAAATTGGGATAGATTGATTTTAAATTTTTATCATCTGTTTCACAAAATGAGGAAGAAAGTAGTAACTCTGTATGTGCCTTATTATGTTGTGCTATGTTAAATTATTTTTTTTGCAGCTGACCACAGTAAAATCATCACTGACAGGTGAGTCAATTAGATGAGCAAAAAAGAATCTATCTGAGGCATCCTGCCCCCATCCCTCCATGCACAGGTGGCTCTGTCCTGAGGAACACCAATTCCTGACGATTTCATTCAGCTCCTGACTCAGAGGTTTTATATGAATAAAGAGTAGGTTCCTGCGTACTTGAGGATTCTGTACTCCACAGTCAACCCAAAAGACCTAATGCACGTGGCTGCAGGGAACTTAAGCTGATTCCCAAAGTATAGTCTGGGCAGCACGTTATTTTTCACAGCACCTGGTCTGTTGATCAGTCTCAATTTTTTCCCATGTTGATGCTTCATTTTCTTGAATAGGTACTCAGGGTGCCAACAAGGATTAAGCACACCAACAGAGAGGAAGGGAAGGTTCAGTGATGGAAGTGTATCTTGAAGTATGTTGATGGCAGAGAACAAAACTCCTCTTCTGTGTGTATTTGATCCCGTATGCATTCTCACTGTATGTGCTTCCAAGTGTCAAAATCCCTTTTAGCTAATCTGGATGAAGACCTAGAAGTCTTCAAACTAAGAGCCACTACTCCTGACACACTCTGCTACCAAAACTGTCAGTGAACTTAGGCAGTTCCTTCATGGTACAACGCACAGATCTCTCTGGCCACCAAAAGATCGGGTGCCTGCAGCTTGCTGTGACCACAAAAACCTCTGCTTGCTACATAACATGTAGGCATACATAAGTTTTCTTTGGGTTTCTAGGAGGATGACAACCCAGTATTGGTGAGTCCCAGCCTCATGAGGACTCTGGAGAAAGACCCTTGTTTTAAGTTGTTGGAACTGGAACAAACCAGTAGCCCCACCAGTTAGCCTGTGCTCTTATGGAGGGCCCATGTTTTTCTCAGTGGCAGTACGGGTTGTATTTACAGGAACAACAGTAGGGAATTGTCTGCTTGCAGCCCACGGGAATGACCAGGTTTGCATGAACTAAGGGAACAGAACAGCAATTTCATGAAATTATGTTTGCAATGTGCTTGTACTATATAAGTTGCCCATTGTTACAAATGCCAGTCACTTCACAAAATGACTGGAATTACAGCATTAAACTATTTGACCATTCCATGCTGTAATTACACGACACCAAAGCATTTTAAGCATTTCACGTAATGACTACCATGCTATTGCTGTAATTCTGTTGTGAAGCCTGGTGCCATGACATCCTACTGCATGAATGTTGTGCTAGGTGGACTCTTCTGCAGCAAACAGAGTCACCAGCAAGTGATCAGTGAGAAGTTCATCCCAGGGATTTTTATCATGAGGCAAGCTAACCTCACCAATAAGCAGTTGGTGTCTAAGATACTTCCCAATGGGTAACACTGTACCGTAGCCGTTCCACAACACAGAGGTGAGCAGTTCAAGTGGCTGTTCGCATGGTGACCTCTTCCGTCTCCAAGTGCCCCCAGGTTCTGGGGTATGACAATGGGACTGAATCCAGCAAAACATAATCTGAACCTAAAAGCTTTTGCTGCCTGAGCACTGCCTGATCCATGTGAAACATGGACATCCTCGCAGCCAGGGGACTTTGTAGTGGGGATACGAAGGACATGCAGAACTGATGGCACCTCAAAACTCAAAGGACTGGGCAATCCATGTAGAAGCCTATGCATGATATGCAATAACTCAAGCTCAGATTAGATGCTTGTTTAGCATTTGTCTCACCGTGGATTTACTGCAGCCTATGGTTATCAATGGCCACCAACACAGAGAAGCTGTCCTGCTCTTCACACTCATTTCCTTTTCTATCACCTGCTGTCTTTCAGAAGTCAGTCCTGTCTCTGTGCCTGAAACTGCTCTGGGTCACCATGCTTACACTAATATTACTGTTCTTACAGAGACTACACCATATCTTTTTGATGAGTCTCTGAACAGATTCACCAGGAAGCGCGGAGCTGCCCACCTACAAAGACCTGAGAGGTCCACAGCTCTTTCCTGTAGGGACTCCAGCTGCCTGGCAAGTCATCCACCTTTGCCAACAAAACACCACTGAGAAATATGAGGGAGACCACACAACCCAAATTTCTGACACAGAACATACAATAAAGCACGATCTGGAAGAATGTGGTCTTCCCTGTTGCAATGGCGAAGAGAGGTGGCAGACACCTGTGTTGCATAGTGGGCATCGCTGCAGGCAGAGTTGAGTTTACTCTGCTATGAGAAAATGTAATTCTGCAATAAATTCACAGAGGATCATTCGACTTGTCTTGCCAATATCTTAAGATCATCAGACTCTAAAGAGAAAGAAGCTTCTGTCAATGCAAGAAGCTGTTCCCAGATATTCTGGCAGCAGAAGTTTGGAAAAATGCAGTTGAAACCGCCTCAGAAAATATGAAACAAACAGATGAAAATGTTTCAAAGCAAAATAGAAGTGTAAAAGTTAATACCTCAATCAGGAAAATAAACTTTACTCAGTGAAGAAGCATCTGTTGCTGTAGGCTTAGAAGTAAATAAATGTCCATAAACATAGTAGAAAAGTAATTTTTACATATCCTTTTAAACTACAAATTGACAGGAAATAGTTTTTTCAAAATAATGTCTAGCTGTTTTTTCCTACCCCTTTTGCAGAGTAACTGATATTTTCAATCTTTTTTTTTAAATGACCAGTTGCTCAGTGTGACTGTAAAGCATAAACTCAGAAAGAAAAACTGAGCACAGTTTGATTCAGAATGCAAAGTAAATCCCAAAACTGAAGTTGTGCTTTTATTACTAAGTACATATTGGGGAGCAGGCAGAACCCCATAAGCTTGAAATCACTTGCTATACGCAGTCATAAATCTCAAAAGAACTATTTTTATCAGCAAGAAAAATAAATCATGACTCATTTTGACTTTGTGCATTTGTATATCATCTTGTTTCCTTTGTTTGTTTTTTTTCCTTTGTTTGGTTTTTTTTTCTCCCCTACATATATTCTCTTCAGAGCGTTGGAACATTTTTATTCTCTAAATGCCACCAAAATATACAAAATGTTTAGAGGAAGGATGAAAGCTTTGCACTTAGCATAGTCCATTGTACAGATGGGTCTGTTAGCTGGTCAGCTAGTGACAGGATTCCCAGTAAAAAATCAGGCGTCGCAGGACAGAAGATTAGGTGGGGAAAGTCTAGGGATTTAGGGGAGGAATGCACAGCTTTACAGATGCTGTGTAGCCCTGCCCCACATACGCATCCCAGTGTGAGGCAGGAAAGGCTGCTGAGGAAAAATGGTGATTGGGAGCAAGATGTTACATCCACCAGCTTAATTCATCCTGCCTGAAGCTGAATGTCTAAAGGAGGCAGCCGGAAAAAGGACTGCTTGGCCAGATGATGAATTTTCTCAAGGACTGGATTTGAATCACAGGCTGTGGGCTGAGTGCTCCTCATCTTGGGCGTGCTGGTTTGACTTCACCACGGACCACTGAAGGTCGGATCAGTTTCAGCTCATAGGAAAGAGGCCAAAACGGATATTTACGAAGTCAAAAGCATTGGTGTTTTTCGCATGAGTCACCTGCTGTATAATCACATTTAGTGGAGAAGGTATGGATGAAGTGGTTTTAGCAGTGCTTCCTCACCAGTGCAGAGAGTGGCTTGAAGCCAAACTGGACGCATCCCTTTTGGTCTGTTTATGTCTATATTTTCAGCGCCTTTGCTATGGCTGCTCTGAGGTCATATGTTCTGTGTCTGTCTCCAAATCTTTCTCTGCAATTGTTTATTATTCAACGTATCTGTCCTTCAGGTGTCTTTAAGAGAAGAGTAATCAATTAGCACTTTTGAGAAAGATCATACTTTTCAGTTGTTGGTCAAGCCAAACACAAATCACATTTTATATTAAGGTGACAGACGAAGGAAGTCAGCTTACCAGGGGAGGGCACTGCAGTGGGTAATATTTGAACTGTACTTTTAAATTTTACAGTTTGTTGACCCTACATTTTTCTAATTTCATTCCCCAGGATCTTTGTTAATGTACTGATCATGATATCATACAATAATTTCAGTTGGAAGTGATCTCTGCAGGTATATCATGTTGTATCCTCCTTGAGAAAATAATACAGAGTGATACTTTCAAATGTCATGAGAATAATTAGAGCGTCTGTTTTACCTTTCTCTATACACAGGAAAAGGTTTCATCAGTACAAACTGTTTCTTAGCAATTATACTTGGGGTCAATAAATCAAATCACATGCTTACTAGGACCACCGTTCCTGAAACTACTAGGCCAAATACACCATATTCACTTAGTTGCATTTGGAATGAGAATCTAGCTTTCCCACCAACTTACTTTTTGAAAATTGTCTAAAAATAGTGAAGTGGAATTATAATTGGTAGTGGTCTACACATTACTACAAACTAGAAATAGCTGTTGTTGCCCTCCTGCTTAATGCTGGAAATCTGCCACAGAGACAGGGTAAATAACTTGATTCACAGTATTTATACTTCAGAACTCAAAATGCTAGTTTTACTGCAAGGCTTTGTCAAAGCCACAGAGTTTTTCTGAAGCTGTTGCCCTCAGAACTCCCTAGCCCTCAAAATGCAGGCACCACCAATGGTTGTAGAGGAGAGAGAAGGAGATTCGTCCCCAAAGAGATGCCCCAGCAACAGCGTGGTTAGTGTGTTTGGCTGCTAATGTGTCGAGAGAAGGTCCATGTGATGTCTGCTAAAAGCTGAAGGTGTGCACGTGATCATGAGTTTGCAGAATGCATGAACTGTCAACAGGTCTATGATATGGGGCACAGAGTTGTGCAGCCCACAAATGATGATGATGATGATAGTGGTGACATGTGCAAGTCACCAGTGGTGCAATGAGTCCTGACACTTATCTTCGTCATAAGCAAGGGCAGTGTGGGAAAGACCCTATCTATTTGACTGCATAAAATCTTATCAGAGAAACTTTTTCTCTAATTTTTCTAAAAAGCCCGTGGGAGAAAGTGGATGCAGTGTGACATTGGAAAATACGGTTTCAGCACAATACCCAACCCACTTTGCATTCGGCTATTGCTCAAATGAGAAAAAACGAGTGTCATGAGCCAGCTGGACACATCTTTTGCCCATCTGTTCTGTATTTATTTATTTTTTCAACATTTGATTTACTGTTTAATGTTTATGTTTCTCATATTTGGTACTCAGTGGAGAACTACAAAAAGCCATCAACGCCTCCTTCCCTCCCAGCCACTCTGGAATTCCCACAGTCAAAAATGGCTGCAAAACCAAGCACAAGCTTTGTCACCAAGCAGACTGGCATCTTATTTATGGGCTTAAAATAGTTCCAATAGCTCTATATTTTCCAGCTATCTTCAGGCACTCGTCACATCAGTAGCACAATGATAATAATCAGCAGGTTGAGGGAGGTAATTCTCCTCCTCTACTCCACTCTCCTGAGTACCCACCTGGAGTACTGTGTCCAGCTCTGGAGCTCCCAACATAAGAAGGACATGAACCAGTTGGAGCAAGTCCAGACGAGGGCCACAAAGATGATCAGAGGGCTGGAGCACCTCTCCTATGAAGACAGGCTGAGACAATTGGGGTTGTTCAGAGAAGGCTCCGGGAAGACCTTATAGCGACCTTCCAGTAATTAAAGGGGGCCTACAGGAAAGATGGGGAGGGATAGGATAAAGAGTAACAGTTTTAAACTGGAAGAGGGTAGATTTAGATTAGATATTAGGAAGAAATTCTTTACTGTGAGGGTGGTGAAACACTGGAACAGGTTGCCCAGAGAAGTTGTGGATGCCCCATCCCTGGAAATGTTCAAAGCCAGATTGGATGGGGCTTTGAGTAACCTGGTCTACTGGGAGGTGTCCCTGGCCATGGCAGGGGGTTGGAATTAGATGATTTTTAAGATCCCTTCCAACCCAAACCATTCTATGATTCTATGACTCTATGATAATATTCTCCAGGATGAAATAACGCCTAATTTGACTTGGGAGTTCTCACCTTTCCTTTCAAAGAATAGATAAATTTCTAATAGATGAACAAATGATAATCCTAAATCTAGTATGGGAGAATCCTACATCCTCAGACCCTTTCTCCACTTCCCACTTTCAAAAGAGAAGAAATACAGTGTGTTTATTCTTGGAAAATTTGACAGATATTCTTGGGAGAAGAACTGGAGGGAAATGAATCCTAATGCTGAATGTGTCTCATAGGATGTGCCTTTCAGTTCCGATTTAAGTCAGACATCTGGGAATTGTCAAGGCTGCTAACCTGCTTTGGAAAGCAATTTCATAGATACAGTCTCAATAACTTAGTTTAGTTTTGTTCTTACAAGACTGTTTCTTCACACTTGTTAATATTTGTATTGTAGCCCTACCGCCGGAGGAACACAAGAAAAGAGAACTGGGGGAAGAAAAGAGTTACCAAGTGACCGTAACCTTAATAAGCATTTAATGATACAAGAGATCCCCTAACAATCACTGCTCCTGGCAGCAGGGAGAGCTAGAGTCAGATCAGGTTGTTCTTGCTTACAACAGCTAAGTCTTAAGCACTCCCAGATATCTCAGACCTGACAAATCTAGGAAGCCTACATGCAGGAACGGCAGTTTTGAAGGGGCTGCAGGCCATGATATATGGTTTATGATCAGTATTACTGCAGTTCAGCAGCAAGCACTATCGCACCACTCTCTACCACTTTTGCTGGGTCAGGAATACAGTCTGAAGTTACCAGTTTTATCAGCACTGCAGGGAAATCTGATTTTTCCTGGAAGGAACAACCACTTGAAGTGCTAACCTGCATATCTAAGCTTGGCAATGTCTGCCAATTTTACATTAATCCATTTCACATGCCATTGTTTGGAAAACCACAGCTGCTTAGCTGTTACCTATTGCCTGAATTTCCAGTCTTGTATCCAAAATATATGGGTAAGCAACTGCATACACACAATGCAATAGGAAACAACCCACTTTTTATCTGCAGTCCTACTGCCATGCTCATGACACAAGCTCTGGATTTGCAGTTTCACTTGGATTTGTAAATACTTGTTGGGGAACTGCAACAGTTGTCCAGACAGGAGAAGGAAGGAGGATGGAGTTTGCACCGCCCAGAAGGGCAGAGCAGGAGTAGGACAGCACAGCAAGTGTTCCCACTAGTGCCATATACTGTCTGCATAGCAGGAATTGATAACTACCAGGAGTAAATGTTTTCTTTTAGCTATTGGGGGGGGATAATTTTTTTTATCGAAGCATTGTTAGTGAAATCATAGTACCCAGTTAATTTTGCTATGATGATGGTGGACTACAGAACAGTCCAGATTTCCTGCCTTTCATATTGCACAAATGTGATCCTATATTGCATTGTATTGTTTTTTTTGTTCACTCACTTTTAAAATTTTGATTTATGATTATTTGCAGTACCTGGGCTAAGTGACACCTCTATCAACAGCGGTCACAGCACAATGAATTTTGGATTGAGCACCTCTCACTTAAAAACCTCTTTGTTTCCCTGTGTCTCCTAAAAGTTTGCATGGTGCCTGTTTAATTAAGTCTCTTCTGTCTCGTCCAGTTTTTTTCATTTCAGTGGCATAGATTTTTTTCAGAAAAAGATGACACAAAGTGGAATTGTTTAGGAAAAAAGTCAAGATAGTATTTTTAGTAACAAATCCGGTGTTCCTGAGCTGCATGGGAGCAGCAGCGTATTTACTGCCAGGAGAGCAGACAGCCTGGAGAGCTCCAGTGGACTGGGCTGCCCAGCAGCAGACCCCAGAACCAAGAGGCTGAAAATGCCCACGTCACTGAAGTTAGCTGGTCAGGAGAAACATCACAGAGACAATTCTAACCTCCTTTGCTGCATGGCCTGACAATAAATAGTATAATGCTAGAAGGGCTGGGCAGGACACTAATAGTTATGGGACATACGTAGAGTTCTGCAGATCTTGAAAATTATCTGAAGATTTAAATGTTTTTGGCATATATTTAGGGAAGCATCAGACCCACTATCACTTATACCAGCTGCCTTGGAATTGCACATTGCAGCATGCTGGGGACATAAGGTTGGGCTCAGTAGGACCCTATTGCCTGCACCCAGAGAGGCGCATTCCACCTGATGCAGCTTTTTGCCCCTTATCTGGTTTCTGTCAGAAGAGGAGGGGATGATTTAAGAGGTTCTAGTTTTTCTCCATCTGATTTTATGACACAAAGTCACAAGATACAGTCAAGGATCTGTTTGGGAAGAGAAAAATTATTTTTGAAGTAAACTTCTTAAGCTCTGTTACTGGTACTGTGCCAAGATTATCTTTATTTGTGTATATGTAGGGCCCAAAAGTTAATAACATATTTAATCAGCAGAAAGCACTTTTGCAATTAACTTTATTTAGAACAGTGTCTGGCTTTATAACACTGATTTTACACTTCATTGGCTTGATTGTTACATTGCTGTGGAAGGACCACGGCATTTTACGTGTGATTACTATTGTTAAAGACAAAGCAGAGCTAAAAGACTTACCACCTGCCATGGCTACTGCAGGTTACTAAGAGAAAGTAGAAATAGCCGCAAAAATA
>NW_009647401.1:2995121-2996697 GCF_000708025.1 Charadrius vociferus | reverse complement strand
TTCATGCCCCTTGTCATGAACCCAAACAGAATTGACTGGATTTGATGCAAAGTGCTGGTGTTTTCTAGTCTCTGTATTAATATCCAGTACCAGTGCTGTGAGATCAAAGAGAAAAAGTAAAACCCTGGAGAGAACTGGAAAGAATAAAAAGTTCCTCCAAACAAAGCCTGTGTCTGTACTTCCCTCCCCAAAACTCCCTCACAGACCAGCCTAGGTAAGGTGAATGCCAGCTGATGTGTAGTACCAGTGAATCCACATGGCTCGCCCTGAGCGCAGTGCGTGAGTCCCAATTGGGTTCAATGTACCTGATGATAGTTAAATCTCCTGCACCCACTTTAGCCAGCTTGTGTGGGAGGTATAAACGTAGGTGCAGGGAGAAAAACGATCAGATATTATTCCATACATTGTTGTTCATATTGTTAGAGGGAAAAAAAAGTTCTATTGTATGTTTTGTTACAAAGCATTCATTTAAGTACACAGACACACCCCTGGAAGAATGGAAACAGTGGTTAGAGAGGGTAAAATGACAGAACCACTGTAATAAAAAAATGCCTGATTTATTAATACCTTTAAAAAAATCCTGACGAAAACTCTTCTTATATGACCAGGCTTTGTTACCAATTTAGTAACTGCTGTCTTTCTCCTTCTGTTCATAGGTTCTTTGTTTACTCATGAATAGGAGCATTTTTGGGATCAGATCCTTTTGGAGGCAGGGTTTGTATCAAAGTTATGTGAGTACACAAATAACCAAGAGTCAGGCTGCCTCTGCAGGCAAATGGCAAGTAGGATGTGGGGGAAAATTGGGAGCTTGGAGATGCTGTTGTTGAAGGGAGCCAAGCGCTTGTCTTGCCCAGAAGGTGAGGATGCCACATCCCTGAGATGACAATAGCAGGTTGTGTGGTGGCTGGGAACTCTGGGACTTATATGGCTCTTCAGCTTCCTTTTCTGTCTGCCAAGAGCTATTAGCCACACACGTGCACAAACCAACCAAGAATAGCTAGCCATGCTTTTAAAAAGCTTGCACTTGAACGGCCGCTTAAAAGAAACGTATTTATACAGTCAACAACATCCCCCAGCCAGTCAGTTACACTCACTATTTCTTGTAAAACACACTCTAAATCCCTCCCTGCTCTCCCCAGTCAGCCCTCCCACACCACAGTGGAGGACCACTGGTTGCAGCTTCCCTCCCTTGCACTCTGCTTTTGACTATTCAGGCAGTGTTAGAAATGCCATGCTCCATCTTGTCACTCCTTGATCTCTCTACAGGAGCAATGGCATTCCTCTTTCATGCAACAAGAAGCAACACTGAGTGCTGGGGGAAGGGGAAAAGGAGGTTTCAGGTCCAATAGTCTCCAATGTAAATTCACTTGCACACTCAATGCAGTAGAACTCGCTGTGGCTGAATCCTGCACAGCGTCTTGTGCAGAAGAGCATCCTTGTGTGGTCTACTACACTCCTGAAACTTCTGCTGCACTTCGATGTTCAGAATCTTTTGCTGGGAAGTGACTGAAAAGAAAAGAATTCATAGGCAAGGAAACACTGAACAATTTACAGGACATAAGAGAGACACAGCAGG
>NW_009647401.1:2975288-2995059 GCF_000708025.1 Charadrius vociferus | reverse complement strand
AGCAGGAATTGACTGAAGGTTTGATTAGGTTCATTAGTCTATAGATGTTGAAAGTCACTAATTAATACCGACTGGTGATATCGATTATTTAATTAGCAGTCTCCAATGCACAGCAGCTGCTGAATTTTGTATTGTAGTTCTTTCTGACAAAAGAACATTGCTTTTCTTTCTTGCCGTTTAGAAACAGAGCTAAGAAAAATTGGATTTTGGTGCAAGGTTCCAGAATAGCAATTCCAGGGAATCAAGTCTTCTAATTATCTAAAGCACCGCAGTGCAAACTTTCCCAATTGCCATGACAATGTGTCTAACACTGCCATGGAGAAGCCCAGCACAAGGTGTTGAGTGGGTGTTTCATACTCCTTGCTTATTAAAACGTTGGTCTCTGCTCAAACTTTCACAAGGGCTCCCAATTAGTGCCAATTGTGGTGATGGTTTTGACCATGTGGATGCTTTTCCTTCAGGAAATGGAGTGAGGTCCCACTGCAGCTCTGAAACAAGGACTCCTCAGTAGGGAAACAAATCTAGGAGTTCCAAGAATAGCATCTCTGAATGTGGTTTAAATTATATATCTGCATTGTATTAAACTCCTTTGCATAGCAAGGTTATAAAAAATGTATTATGAGGAAAACAACGATAAATAATAATACCAAAATATATTCTGTTCTTTAAGATAGCAGTAGCAATTACTTCTCAGAAACCAGAGGAGAGCAGTGACGGGGAGCAGTTAATATTAGTGACAGGCTGCAAATGTGAGATAATTTTACACAAAGCCACTACTATCACAAGGTATTACCTAAATTATTTGTCTGTGTTCTAAAAATCGTTTGGACCAGCCATACCTGACTCTTAGTGCATATCAGTATCTTATTATTAAAATAAATCAATCCTCCAAAGATTTTATTGAAAGAACTTTTTGCATTTCAAAGAGGCTTTGAGCAGTATTACTTGGGTTACTTCTGAAATTAAAGCATGTAAGTGATGAGCATTTCTATAGAGACAGAATGACTCGAGGTCAATGCAATTTTGTCTCTATCAAAATTCATTATACATGTTGGGAAATGTAACAATGAGAGAGGACTGGGAATCTTCAGAGGATGTGTAAAGGTTCAGAAGCTTTCGGCTTGGCATCATTAGCAAATTCTTACTCATACAAATTGAATAGAAGAAAAACAGAGAAACAGAATGGAAGAAAACTGCTGCATACATGCATGCTAATCCATGTGAGCATGCAGAAATCAGAAGTGGCAGCAGTGGAGTCAGCTCAGAGAAAGCCTTAATGGCCTGTAAGCAGTCCCCAATGTGTGAGAGAGAGCAGATCAGAGCAGATAGAAGTAAGTTTACTGCTGCTACAGAATTTCAGTGGCTTTGATGTTTCCTCCTTGAAGTTTCAGACCTGTAAGCATGGACTGTGAGGTAGTATTCCTGGCAGACAAGGAGTTTTATTAGGGGAAAATCATCAGTAGCATGTTATTAACAAACGCTTGGCCAGAGGTTCTGAGAAAGGCAGCAGGGAGGCTCAGCTATGCAAGTACAAGTTTCTTAAAAGATCATTCTCAAAACGAACCAGAAGCCTCATAGCAAAATTATTCTTGTAAAATACAAGTTTCATCCTAGTTGGAACTATCCTGATGAGTATGAGTAGTCATCACTTGGATGTTTAGGCCAAAGGCAAAGGGCCTCCCTCTTTCCTACTTTCGCTTGTTTCTTGAAAATGGGATGTCCTGTTTGTTGAACCAGTAGGAACATTAGTCACAGCAGGAAGAAGGTGGCAGCTATGGCAATGTGCATGCTAAACTTTTTCTTTGTCCTTGTATTAACTTTTTGTAACAGGGATTTCTCTGGAAACAAGGTAATTAAATGAAATGGTATCTTCTCATGTTCACACCGCATAATCCCTCTGCATTTGAACTAAATTTGGCTCAGGTGATCATTCAGAGTGTCTATGCAACTAGTCAAAACACTAAGCTGAAAGGGACAGGTGAGCAGACATTTGTTCTGGAATAGCTGTACTGTTGAAGGGTGATTCAAAGACCCCTGTAATTATTTATTTTTTTTAAAGTATTGACAGATACTAGATATTTTCAGCTTTTGAAACATTTTCATTCAGTGTCTTTCTGTTGGTTTAGTGGTTTGTTTGATTTGTCCTCATAGGCTGTTCTGAAAAAAAGTTACATGATTTGCTTCGCTTTAGAAAATCTAAAATCTGCCAGAGAAAAAGAAAATTGACATTTTCACATATCCATTAGATGAACTGGTCAAGTAGTTGGATTTATGCACTGTTAGCAAAGTTCTGGTTTCATTCATTGCATACAAACCTCTACTCCACCAGGATGGCCAGTTCTTAGCACAGAATCAGCTTTACAGTTCAGTCAGTGCCTGAGCAAAACATAAACTTGGTCTCTTGGGGAGCGAAATATATGATCAGTATTTTTCATATATTGTGCCAACCTCTTTGGGTCAAGCTACCAAGCAGACTTTGGTCATCTTATTTTTCTTCCAAGTACAGCCAGCATGATGGCAAAATCACATAGGCAAGCTTAGGAAGTGTGGGTTAGATGAATGGACAGTGGGGTGGATTGAAAACTGGCTTACAGATAGAGCTCAGAGGGTTGTGGTGAGTGGTGCAGAGTCTAGTTGGAGGTTAGTAACAAGTGGTGTCCCTCAGGGGACAGTACTGGGTCCAGTCCTGTTCAATATATTCATCAATGACCTGGATGAAGGGATCGAGTATACCATCAGCAAGTTTGCTGATGACACAAAACTGGGAGGAGTGGCTGACATGCCCAGAAGGCTGTGCTGCCATACAGCGTGACCTGGACAGGCTGGAGAGTTGGGCAGAGAGAAACCTTATGAAATTCAGCAAGGGTAAGTGTAGGGTACTGCATCTGGGGAGGAATAACCCCATGTATCAGTACAGGTTAGGGGTTGACCTGCTGGAAAGCAGCTCTGCAGAGAAGAACCTGGGAGTCCTGGTGGACAATAGGATGACCATGAGCCAGCAATGTGCCCTGGTGGCCAAGAAGACGAATGGCATCCTGGAGTGCATCAAGAAGAGTGTGGCCAGCAGGTCGAGGGAGGTCATCCTCCCCCTCTATTCTGCCCTGGTAAGGCCACATCTGGAGTATTGTGTCCAGTTCTGGGCTCCCCAGTTCAGGAAGGACAGGGAACTGCGGGAGAAGGTCCAGCAAAGGGCTACAAAGATGATTAGGGGACTGAAACATCTTTCTTATGGGGAAAGTCTGAGGGACTTGGTCTTTTAAATCTGGAGAAAACTGAGGGGGGACCTTATCAATGCTTATAAATACTTAAAGGAAGGGTGGCAAGTGGATGGGACCAGCCTTTTTTCAGTGGTGCCCAGTGATAGAACAAGAGATAACAAGCACAAACTTGAACATAGGAAGTTCTATCTTAACATGAGGAGGAACTTCTTTACTTTGAGGGTGGCAGAGCACTGGAACAGGCTGCCCAGAGATGGTGGTGGAGTCTCTGACTCTGGAGACATTCAAAACCCACCTGGATGCCATACTGTGCAACCCGCTGTAGGTGACCCTGCTCTGGCGGGGGGGTTGGACTAGATGATCTCCAGAGGTCCCTTTCAACCCCTATCATTCTCTGATTCTGTAATTAGCACTCCTGGACTTCTGCTTACACTAGATGTTCACAAAGAGATATACTTAAATGTCGTGGTTTAGGCCAAATCGGCTACTGGGGACCTGGGGGACCCCAGATGGGACCGAAAGATGCTCTCCTCTACCCCTCTTCAGAGAGAGGGGCAGAGGAGGAAAAAGAGACTTACGAGTTTAGAAGGAACTAAACTACTTTAATGAAATATTAATAATAAAATAAAAAAGAAATAATGAAATATATACAAAACCGTATCAAGCTCCCGAGATGACAATCACGGCACCAGCTGGCACTGGGGCAGTCCCAGTCTGGACTCAGTGACGGACGGGAACTGGATTCCGGATCTGCATTCAGGATCGGGATCAAAGGCAGACGAACAGAGTCCTCCTTAGATGTCGGCCATTGCAGGAAGAGAGAGAGAGCTGACCTTTCGATCCCTCAGCCTTTATACTGAGCATGAGGCAGATGGGATGGAATACCTTCGTTGGTCAGTTTTGGGTCACCTGTCCTGTCCGCTCCTCCTTGCAGGTGGGACCCCACTATGCTTTTCTGCTTCCGACCCTCCAACGGGGCAAATAACAAAGTTGGTTGGCCTTGGGTGTTATAGCAATAAGTGTAAGCAAGGTCCTCTCTGCATACCATGCCTGGGCATCAGCTATAAACATAGGTCTTAACACCCTGAGAGAGTGAACATTGCCTGCACAATATGTTGTTAATTTCAGTTGTTAGAGAGGCCCAGCTAAGAAGCGAAGTTACTGACCAAAACTGGTTCTGTTTTACCTCAAACCAGGACATTAAACTATTACGCCTAACCAGGAAGAGATTTCTTCCCATCTCATCCCACAGTGACCTCATCTGATTATTTATGTTCTTGTCCCCACCAGACCACTTCATTGATCTTCAGGCCTAAAAACCTTTGTCTTCAAGTAAACATGAGCAGCCAGAGCTGCTGTTTGTCCTGTGCTATGGATTTTGATGGAATGCAGTCAAGTTCAGGATGTTTGGAAAAAGCTGGGAACTTACATTCATTCTAAGTTTAGACCTAGTATGCCTTTACTAATTGGTAGACAGAGAAGCTTTCTGAGGTGCTCTGAATTGCCCTTATGTAGACTCTACTGTTAACTTAGCACATCTGGGTTTGTAGGGATCTAAACTGGGTTTTGCATGTGACTGAACATGTACACTGGACTGAAATTCATTAACATCTACTAGACACAAAAACTTTGTCTCTGACTGGACTGCAAAATGTCAGAGGCTAGGAGAGTGTCCTGGGGAAGTAATTTTACACATTTGCTCTATTTTTTGACTCTTCCTGAGGCATTTTCCATTGGTTACTTCTCCTAGTACTCTGCATTTACTTATATCGACAGTGTGAAACAGCCTGAGCCCAGAGAAGCTGAAAATCTTCACCTGCCCCAGAAGATAAATGATACACTGCAGTTCAGCTCTACCAACACACCAGAAATTTCCACAATAATAGTATACCTTGCCTACGGAGCTTTTGAAGATCTGACTGACAGATACCTCTCCCTCTCTAATCTAACCACCAAGCTTATGATTTCCACCAGCTGTCTAGATGCTGATGTACTTCAGTGTTGTCAGTGTTAGGACTGAAGATACAGCTTTGCCTTCTTCTCAGAAAGGCAGAAAAAGGGAGGTTGTAGGTGCCTTGCCCAAAGAAGTCTTAAATAAGCAGCCTGCAAGAAAAGAGCTCTAAGAGTGAAAAGGGTTAGCACTCTGGAGCATGCAAGGTCACATGACACGTTACTATGTTTAGGACAAAGGATGTGCTAAGCACATGTTTCAGATACTTAATACACAGTAAGAATCTATTTTAAGGGAAAATGTTGTAGTTATTTTCTACACTTAGAACCCAGAGTGCACTGAAGATAAAGAAAAAATATTTATGAACTTTGGAGGGCTTTGAATAAGGCTCTTACAGGACAGTAAACATCAAAAAAACCCCAGGTCACGTTGTGTTTCAGCTACGCCCAGTGCCAATGACTGCTTCCTTTATTAAGAATTTTTGGTATAATAAAGTCATAGAGAGCATCCTGGGAATTAATTTGCCCCTTTTCTAAAACCAGACAGTCTACTATATAATGTAAATGGCACTTTCAGAGTCTGTAATGGCTTTCATGCTTGGTTATAAATCAGTCACTGCTGAGATGCCAGGAAGGTTATAAAGCACTCTGCAGCGTAGTGAAGCCTTAAGGTGTGTTGATGTGAAGAGCAAATAAGAGCCCAGTCACAGTACACCCTCCTGAATCAAAGCAGTGTTTCGTTTTCACATCTTGACCTACCTTGACCTATCACCAAGAGATAAGGAATGGGAAACACATAATTAAATTCTTCTGCCTTTACTATCACTGAAAATTGAGGGAAAAAGACATTGAACATGTCTGTATTTTTGTCAAGCTCCCTCATATCTGCAAAGCAACAATGTTCAGAAAAGTCCTAAGGTGACATCTCAAAAACATTTTACCTAAAGTTGCAATGGTTAATTGCATTATAACATAAGCCTGAAAAAATTCTTCCCACACCAAGCAATGTTTCATGCCAGGTTTATCTAACCTTTATAGTATGTTCCCTCCTGTCGTGGATGGAGTGATGCACTTCACCTGTAAGAGGGAAGCAGCAATATGTTTATTGCTATAAAATAGCGATTTAACGAAGTTTGATAGTAAATGTGACAGTGGTTTAACAAGATTTGATGGGAAGGCACGTTTGATTATTTACTGCGTAGAGGACCGTGTAAGTCAGACATGTCGGGGGGACCCTCCCATTGAGTCGTGAGGTTCAGAGAGGATACCCTTGCTTTCTAAACTCCTACTCAGAGGAGTATAGGTGTGGGTAGATCGAATCCTAGCCCCAGACTCGGTCAATAGTTTATGTCTAAAGGATTATATCTGCAAAATCAATCTAAGATATAATCTTTGCAAAGCTTGCAAAGTTTAGCAAGCCATTAGTCACTTCTCAATGATCTGTTGCAGCAAGGAATGTCTCAATATCAAGGAGTAAGGGATGTCTGCAGCAGGCATAACTTTGATAGGTGTCCCTACTCAAGGGGGGATAGAGCCCACTGCCATGCAGGAGACCTCAAAGGGCTCTTGGGCTGCTCGCTATTTATGGGATAAGATGATTGACTCATAGTCATATTTGCATACCAACTACAAATGTTAGTTTCTTCCAAATTTGGCTTGAGTCAGACATTGACCAGCACTGTGGTTAGGTGGGTGCATTGCTCAAATTAGCCCTTGGCTATTGTGTTGTTATCTGTCTACTCCAAATCCACTTTCAGCCAAATGCAGCCATCACAACCAGACATGTCTATTACCACCAATCGCCACTGGTGGTTACCACTTGAGCAGGGTTACGGGAAATAAAAGGTCAGGTTTTGGGGGAAGCACACCATCACACCTCCACATGCGGTTGTCTGTCTGGAGACTGTCAAAGTAAGATTTGTAGGGAATTCTGGTAAATATTAAATCAAGGAAGGGGAAGGTATGTTTTGTTGTGATGGATCTCATTTTGCTGTTCAACCCTACCATATGCTTAGTTCAAGGAAATATGGTGTTCCTTCATTGAAGTTGTAGAAAGAAGAATTTTTAGGTTATTTAACTTTGAAGACTTTGCAGACTAAATTCAAATGTATTTTTTTCTCCATTTTGACATAAATGCACACCCACATGTGAGAAAGTATATCCCACAGCAAGACACATTTATAGAAAAGCCAGCTATACATATTGTGCTGCATCAACAAAGATATCAGTGGAAAAAAAAACAGGGTTCACATCTATGTTTTGCCTGTGTCCAATTACTGCCTGAGTTGGACAGAATGACAGTTTGTAGCACTTGCTAAAACCATACTTTGCTTGATGTCAAAGAGAATTGTCTTATGCAACAAGAATATGTTTCCAGAAAATCTTGACAGTGTTATTTAGGAACCAAAAAAATATTGTAAGCCTCTTGCATCCATCCTCACCCTGAAAACACAAACCAGTAGCTGCTTATGATAATAGTTCCTAAAATAGAAAATTAAATATTAACTCAGAATAATTTGGGCCTGAAATGAAACAGCTACACTTGCAGCAAGCAGCTTAGATCTCAGCCTTGCTCCATAAGGTTTCAGGTTTTGCTAGGCAACTGTACATGCACCTTTTAAATTTTAAAGGCATTGCATCTATTGTCTGTGGGAGTGAAAAATAAATGTTTCACATCACTGGCTACCTGGGAGAGGCTTTATGCTGAGAAATCAGCCATGTATGTGTGGTCAGTTTATAGTAGCGAGGGAAAATGTAGAGGAAATTAAATTGGGCATTTTCAGTAAAGAAAAAACTTTGGACAAAACAGACTGGACAACCCAGTGTAAATTAAGAAAGACAGTTAATTTAGTATACGGCATAAGACAGTCTGCAGCACTTCTAGCTCAGTGTTAATGAAACATTTCTACTAGTTATGAAAAATAACACTTTCTAATTACAATTAATGTAGTAAAATGTACACGCATCACTTTGCAGAAGCGAAATATCCTGGGTAAAATTCTGAAGAATTCTGATCAGAGATTGTTCTTTGTGTGATTCTGGTTATGAAGTCTTGGTTTACTAAATTAACTACATGAATAACATGGTTTACCAGGTATTCCATGGTTTCTTCTGTGAACATGACATTAACGTGACATCTGAAAGGTTACACCTGATTTAAAAAAAAAAAGTATGCAAAGTAGGACACAATTATATGGCACTCATTATGTATATTTTTTCATCAGGCAGGAAATGGAACACGTCACTGAAGACATGTCGTCCCATGAGAGTCAAGACATAGTTTGACACAAGTAGTGCAACAGATCATTTGAATTGCAAAGAATCCACTTTTTAATTTCTAAGTTACACACATACTGATAGTGACAGGATTAGATCTTCTTTCCAAAGATGCTGGTGGTGTTGTTTTGTTATTAATAGTATTAATATTACTGGAATGTTTGCAGATTCTTATTCAGGAGTAGGGGTTTGTTACGTCAGATGCTACAAACATGCACATAGCAATGGTAGTCCCTTACTGAAAGATCTTTCAAATCAGGGTTCTTCAACCATTTATTTATAATTACATTATTTTTCTTATGAGTCAGCCTGTTCCTCAAGCCAGGAACAATTTGATTTTCAGGAGGTCAGAGCTGAACCATTATTGGAAGATATGTCAGTAACAGTCTTCCTCACATTAATGCTGGTGAATATGTATTTAAGACCAGGTATACCACGCCATAAAGTTCATTAATGGGAATCTTTTCTTCAGACCAGCTTAATGCCAGAAATTGCTTAATTCTGGCTTATACTATTTTTACTAACTATATTTCTTAGTTGTTTCAGTATGAGAGTTATTAACTGAACTCCATCATTAGTTTTCATCATTCTTTCCCTGATTTTACTCTGACTATAGGAATAAGCTACTTAAATGTAAGAACAATACTACTACTACTACTGCACTTTTGGTTAGTAAGTTTGCTTAAAAGCAAAATGAAAGCATAACTGACCCCGGCAAAGTAAACATTGCAGCTTATTCCCAGAATAAACAGAAAACCTGAGACAGCAAAATTTTATTTCCTTTGACAAAAACAAAATGTTTATTTCTTTCCATTTCATTCGAACAAACATGAATATTCTCATTTGCCCACAATGGCAAGTGCAGGAGTGAAGAATATGGCACTGGCAGCTGGAATACCTGCACGCCTGAAGACATTGCTCTCAAAAAAATAATTTCTTTTCCTAGATAGCCATGAGATAATGGAGCAGATTCGATCCTGACACCCACTTCTGACTAACAGTCAGCGTAATTAGAAAGCTTAGATTAAAGCCTTTCAATTCTAAAATGAAATGTCTGCAGGACCAAGCCTTAACCATTGCAAAGTGGGAGGAATCAGGCACAGCGTGTGGAAAATGCAAATACTACAGAAAGTGGCCTGCAGGCAGCTGAATTATTTTGGCATGCCTGTTTTAATAATGCTACAACTGGGAGGAGACTGCAGGCCCCTAGGCCTGCCAGAAGTGTTTTCAGAGTTTCCTGAGACCAGTCAGGTAAGTAAATAGGAGGATGAACCCAGAGAAGAGGTTGAGCTAGAAAATATACAGGAAGGTTGTTTGTATCTGTCGCCCTCTCAGATGCTCTTCAGACGGGAGTCCACAGGAGGTAGCTGCCTTCAAAGCCTTGCAAACCATTTAGAAACAGTTCTCGCTGGATCCCTGCTTCTCTTCTCTTTATGTACTTTCACTGCTCTCAGCTGAAAAAGTAAATGGCTTGAAATAATGGCCTGGAATTGGCTAAAGTTCTAGTAAAAATACTGGTAAAATCATACTGTGCCAATTAGTGCTGGGCAAAGGTTTAAAGACAGAAGGACAAATAAGGAAATGCTCTGTTTGCAGTCAAGCATTACAAAATCCACTTAGTGTGGCAGTTGTGGTAAGGCAAACTGGTGTCAAAGAAGACCAAAATGAGAGCTGAAATTTGACATGCAAACTAATTAGCCAACATGTGAGTAATACATTTCATTGTTTCATAGACTTTCATAATGAACTAAGATCTTAGACGCTCTTTGTTCTATTGTATGATCACTACAAGTGCAAGCACTGTTTCAGAAATCACAGTTGGTTTTAGTTACTTCAAATTCTCATTGTCAAAATTTCAAAAGGAACTAATTCTGCACTAATGAGCAAGCAACCTGAAAGGTTTCTTGTTTGTAAATTAGGTTTGGTTTAATCTGCAAGAGCTCAAAGAAAGCAGCTATGACTACTGAGGATGTAGTGTAGTTAATGTTGGTTTAAGGATTTCAATAATAAAAACATCTGCTTACCTTCAGATCCAGGTTTTGGGGAAACATCACAGCAGTGACTCCCCACAGCCATAGGACAAAGTGTCAAGGACAAAATCTGCCTTCTCAGGTCATGTTAAACACAGAGTTAACATGAATCACTTATTTTAAGTGCAGACTGTGCTTCTGTAACACTCAGGAACCCTCCTGAAGGACTGAAGATGGTTCCATTGTGTTATATGCATTGTGAATGCATTAAAATGACCCTCCTTGCCCCATGACAATGACGACAACAGGCTTCAAGTATGGGGGGAGGATGCAGAACATAGGAGAAAACATTATTTCCCACAGAAGATAGTGACTTCAGTACACCAACAATCAAACCACTGTAAAGATGGTTTGGAGGCATCATGGCAAAGGAGACCATAGGGAGGGTTTTGTGGTGATTCTGTGGATCTTTGCTTCTCAGGCAGGAGGGTCAACCGTGACAATAACATGGCAAGGAAAACCGGTCTTGCAGACCATTTTAAACATGTACAGTAAGGAGGCAATGTGCAGGTGTAACCATCACAGTACTAAATGAGAACTGTGGTGTTCCACTCTGTTCAAGAAGATTTTTATAATCTTTACTGAGAGTAAATTCAGCAAGACACGGAAGCCTAATGGAGAGGTGTGAGGACTAGGACAATAGCGTACATGACAGCAAAGGAGCTGATACATGAATGGGAGAAGAGCAGACGGGATTGGAGGGGTAAGAGGATTCACTGGTCAGATTTCGGTAGGTTTGACTTGTGAGCAAAAAGTGTCAAAAGAAATAACCACAAGTAATAACAGAGAGATGAAAATTACTTGTGCAAGTGAAGAAGAGCCAAGCAAAGGAAAGCATCCAAGAAATCTCTGTGTATGTCAGAAAGTGAGAGAAGAGAGTTGAATGAGGGGGAGTCAACAAATTAATTAGACAAGGGGAAAGACAAGTACTCTGTCAACTTTCTCTTTGAGGAAAACCACAAGATCCCATGAAGCAAGAGGAGTGGAGTGAGAAGAGGAGGATGGAAAAGAAACAATGCAAAGATAGTAGGAAAACTGCAGACTACTACTAGAAAAAGCTGCCTGAGACTGAAGCTATCCTCAACCGCCCCCACCCTGCTCTGATCCCTGGCTGGGGGCAGCCAGGCAGGACATCACCAGCCAGGGACGATCCCACTACCTCCTTCCCAACTGACCTGATCACCAAACACCCTCATTTTTGCCACTCTGGCAAAGGGCAAGAACAACTTAGTGGTTTCCTAAATTTTGTTCTCCTTCAAAATTCTCTGAAGTTTGAACTTTCTCCAGAGAGGAAAGCAGTGACTCTGAATCTCCCACCCACTGCCTTACGTAGCAGGGTCACCCCAGTGATCGTTCTGATGCCCATGAGGCTGGAGAACCCTGAGATCAAACAAGGAAGGAGTTACCAACTTCGTAATTTGGAGTTGGGTGACCATCAGCTTCTGGCTTTAGTGGTCTAAGTCCCTTAAAATAGAGCTGCTTAAGGCCCCAGATATCATCTAAAATGGCAGCCTAAATTAGTCCAAATACAGCAAATAATATCCCACTCCCTGGAGGGATCTTATCTTAGTCATCAGCCAAAAGTTTTATGCCACTAGTTATGAATAATACAGCTGATTGATCATTATCAAATAATTTAATACTTGTAGTTTTAAAATGTGCCCTTATATCAAAAATCAGGATCAGAGTATACGTTGATTTAAAAGAGTAGGAAAAGAGTAATAAAGTGTGTTCTGGAAGTATGTCAAATAGTTTGGAAGCAGAACAGACTAACTTATGCGGCAGTGTATTATTTTATTATTCCCAGGATCAGTATCATAACAAATAGTATATTTGTCAGAGAGTGAGATATTTTGTTACGAGTGAGACAAATTCCAGCACCCCTCCTTCAGGAAAAATGTAGTGCCCTCCATTATTCCTTGAGTAACTGCTCCTTAGTCAAAGCCCTGCAAATGAAAACAACAGTTACAGAGGGGTGAGTTGAGATGAATTTATACTCCACCAATTGCAATTCTGAGGTGGGACTGTATGGAGAATATGAACCTGGACCAAGATTACCAAAGTGGTTTAAACTATTGGTAATCCCTGAAGTAAAGGTATTTCGAGTATCTTTTGTCCAGAAAATATTTTAAATACAAACCCAACCCAATACACACCAGGTATTTTTCTTAAACATTTCTTAAAAGATCCAGTCTTTAAGCTTCTAAGTGCCTCCCAAGAAGTGCTGAGCACTGTCTGTTTTCATGGTCATCAATCATTTCTTTCAGCACAGAAATTCAGAACACTTTCCTCTCTAAGGACCATTAAGGTCAATGAGGAGCAGGAGATGGGTGAAGAGAGAGAAAAATGCATGCAGAACTGCCACTGCTGATCTGGGCAACCAGGTACACGAAATAGGAATCCAACTACTAAGGCAGTCCTTGTTAAGAAACCTGATGTAGTACGCCTTTCTTATACCGTCAGTGTCACAATTTTGTGAAAATAAACTGATTTCATTTGACACTCCTAACCCTGGGACTGCTGCATAAAAACTTTCACCACACTATCTGTTAGAGCCTCCAAAGCTTCCACGGTGAGCTGAGGGCTTCAGTGCTTCCATTTGTATTGTATGAATAATGCATGTAACTTTAACATCTCAGAAATCTTATTAGCCCTCCTGTAATGGGGCTTCTTATTATCAGCACCAAAGTTTCTGTAAGGTTTTATGTGTGATAAAAGCAACAATGCAGTGTGAAACACATACCTCTGTGATAAAATCAAATTTGTGCAAATGAATTCTGTAAGTATAGAGGGAAAGGAATCTCCCTGCCAGCTGAAGTGAATACCTATCTTAACAGCTCTGTAATTGTAAAAAATGGCCATCATCCTTCATCTTCTCCCTTCTAAAGGTGCTTTCACTCATGTATTCATTTGTCAGTCTGTATGATGATGGTTGCACATCTAGTGCTGAGTATATGTTGGTAGTTACCAGCTATTTAAGAAGCAAAGCCAAAAACTGGTTACCACTATGTGTCTCCAGAAGAAGGAATGAATGATCAAAACCGTGGCCTGCAGCTAGACTGTATTTACATAGAAATGTGTCACTAAGATACCTAGCCTATTTTTATTTACTGTCCTAGAACGGCAGTCAAATGTGGGCAAACTGGGAAGATGGAGGGGAGAACTGGGTTGTCCTTTCTGCAGCGGCACTGATTCACTGTGGAATCCCACCAGAAATGCCTCGCCCCATGTGCAGCCATTACTTCTGCAAAAGAGGTCTTTACCCCCTCACACATATGCTTATTATTCTGTACCTGGGTAGGCATTATGGGCATGCTAATTTTATCTTTTTTTATTGGACTGTGGTTTCATGAAGATTAGTTAAATTTACATTTTAAGCTTGGTGCTTGCAATCCATGGATAAAATATATTCTAGGAGAACAAAATATTGTTTAAATTTCAGCCAGTGGAATCCACACATTTAGACATGCTCTAGTCTCTACGAGCCCTATCAGTGAATAAACAATCTTTACCATAGACAGCATCAGGACACAAAAGAATGGAAAGTACTGGGATGAAATAATTTTCATCAAGAAAAAAAAATACGACCAAATTCTTTCTGCATCCAAGTGATCTGTCGATAAAAGGTCATCCTGTAGAAACCACAGTTTGAGCACTGGTATCTGCCTCAGTACAGCTTATCTTCATTGAAGTCAGTGAGGCTTCTCGTGAGTGGACCACAGCATCTATTTAAACCTCCTTGAAAACAGCTGGGGACTGCTCTTTGGAGCATTCAAAGCATCAGCGGATGGTATTCTTGGAACAGAGAAGATTCATTCAACCTTCAGCTGATAAATCATACTTCAATGGAAAAAGTTTATCAGCCTTTAGGATACATTTTCATATTGACATATGGTTGTAATTGTTGAAGCGGTTTTCCTTCTATTTTTCAAAATAATACATACAATCCAACAAATCGCTTCCTGTTACATATTTGTCATTGATATGAGTTCTAGGATGGCATTAGGAAATACAGAACATTGCACCGAGATAAGTGAAGGTCTTGATTTATTTTTAGTATGATATGTATCCACTTGTTATATAATTTGAATTACTATGAATATAGTATCATCCCATTACTCAGCAAGGGAGCTGTCTAGAACATATGAACAGATTACTGAATTTTTCTATGGCATTTCCGATATCTAACATAATTATTCACAAAAGTACTTACTACAGAAGACAAGCAAATAGATTCATGTCAGTCAGGGCAGGGAGAAACTAGAGAAAACATTTCACTAGTAATACATTAAAGTACACATATATTAACACAAGCCTTTGAAGAACTGGCACTGCATATATACAGTGAATTTCCAAAAATTGATCTCTGCATGAGATCAATGGCAGAAGATCATGATGGGAATTTTGTTGATATAAGGTCTGGAAAAATCCAGTTTTGATCCAGTTTAGTCTCTGTTGATTAAAGTATAAAATTATTTGTGTTTCAACTCCTTGCACGCAAAGTATGACCAAAATCTTGTTATATATTGCTTTGACAAAGTGTGTCACATCACCTTTACACTCTGAGCCAAGCCAAGGTTTGCTCTTCAGGCTCTATTGCAAAGAGCATAATTCGTAGCAAGCTTAGAAATATTTATGCATGTGCTTGATTTTCTGCCACGAGTGGCCCCCCTGAAGCCAATGAAGCTATAAGCATCAGCAAACATGCACAGAAATGTAGGTGATAACAGGGATCCAGCCTGTAGTTAGAGTCAGGCAAGAACCAAAGGGGGTTTGGGTTGAGTTTAGGACTCAGGCATCAAAAGGAATCATGCTTTCTAGTCAGAAATAGGTTTTCAATTACATTTCTGACTTTCAGCTCAAAAATGTATTTGCAACAACACTCGGTACTGCCTTTGTGTCCTCTGTATCTCCTCAAGGAAAACATTTAGCAAGACTGTTACGAAGATAAATGACATGATTTTCAAAAACACAAAGGGAAAAGGGAAAGGAGTGTTCTTTCTGTCATACAGAAGGGAAGAGAACTCCTAAAGGATTCTCTGTGCTGGAGGATGAATTGGTAAAAGCTTGGTTTTGCAAGGAGATGGGCTCCCCTGGATTTTGGGGGGAGGACAAGATACTCAGGCCTTCATAAAGGTAGGATATTTGTGACTTGTCCCAGTGGAGGCCAAAAGAAGAAGGAAAAGTGGACTCTTGTGTAGAATTTTTTGTCCTCTGACTCTGCACCTACAGCAAACCACTGCAGCGCATGCATGCCTTGGTGTGGGATCCTGTCCATTTGTTATATAGCTAAGAAAATGTGAGGCACTTGGAGAATAAATTGCAAGCCTCAAGGCATGCTTAGAGATCTTAAATTAGCAAAACCAAATTTAAATATAGCTCCAGATATGGAGCACACAGCTGGTTCATCACGCTAGCTTGCATCGTAGCAACTCCACTGAAATAAATGAGGTAAGACCACCGTGTATAAGAAGGCAATCTACTGCCCCCTTCTCCCCCACTCAACCACAAAATTAGATCAATGGTTGTATTAGTGAAAAACATTTATATAGAAGCAATCTGTTAAAATTCATAATAACATGTAGACATTCACCAAGTATGCAGGATTGATACTCTATTCTCTTGAAAAAAATTGGATCTTCATTCTTGCTGTAAAACATTTTATTAGTTGGAAATTTTGGTGGGAGCAGGAGTGCCTGTGATAACTAAATTTAAGAATTTAGAATATTTTTAGTACAGGAAGAAACCAGTCTTATTCTCCTCCAGAGAGTCCAGCACTTTGGATAGAATTACATTTAAAAAATTGATGGGCAGAAGAAAGATACAAATCGGGGACCTACAGCCTTTCCTAAGATAAGTGTTTACTTATTCATTGGTGAGCTTTCCAATTCAATGAAGAATTATATCCCCAAGTTCATCTTGTTCATATGGAACTACAGAAAAATAGAAGTGGAAGGGATTTTCAGATGCTGGCATCCGTCTCCCTGCTCTGTAGTACAAACAGAGACAAAAATAACAAAAATTGAGTGTCCTTTTCTTAAAATTGCCATCTGCTGAAAACCTTCAAGCAGTGTCCCTTGGATACAAAGTCAGGGAGGAGAGGAAAGTGGGAGATTCATGAAAAGGTGTCAAGAAGACCACAAAACAGTGAGCAGCAGCTCTTTTTCCCCTGGAAGTGAGAACTGGTTGTGACCACTGGCTGTGACCATTCATGGGAAGCAGAGAGATGATAGCTAACATTAAGCACAGGCATGTAGCAATTCTTCCTGGGGAGGAATGAGCATTTTCATTGCAAGGCATGACATGGGAGCAAATGATCCAGAAGGAATTCACACTTCCAAAAAGATGGAGAAGCACTGGTTTTGGATATCTATTTTTTATTGAAATTGCCAGCCGTTCTTTTCCTCTTAATTGTAATACAAATCTTACTTGCTTCAGTTTAAACCTGTTGCTCTTTATTCAATCCATGCCTTCAGACTTTCCTGATGAGGATTCTCACTGCTGGGTTCATTTTAATTGGTCTTCATGTCTATTGAGCCATGGATATGCAGTATGGCCTTGTACCCAGTTTTTCATAAAGCTGTCTATTAGTTTCAGTGAGAATAAATTTGCTTGGATAGGTTGTATGAGCATGTAATGAAACAATTTCAAAATATATGAGACATCTACTACTTTTTTCCAACTCACAAAGCATATTATCTTCTCCTAGAAGGAGGTTACAGCAGTCTGGTGTGATTTGTTCTTGAAAAATCTTTTTATCCGCATTATCTGCTAATTCTCACCCATGATTTGTTTATTTATTCCAGAATTTTTAAAAGATAGAAAGTTACTTGACCACAACCAAAACTCTGGCTCTCCTTTTTCCTCTTTTTTAAGGATCACTACGTGTAGACTCTTCCATTCTCTCACAAGCTTACCCATCATCCACAGGTTTTCAGATCACTACTCTTTGTCCTGAAATAGCCTTTCTCCATTCTCAGGCTAGTGTAACTCATCTGAGAACTGCTAAACAATTTGAAAATATCTTAAAGAAACTAACCTGAGCACCTAAACTTTTCATCCAAAGCCTAGACTGGTTTTGTACTCTTTTTACTCTCATATTATTTATATAATTTGACTGTTTATGTTTAGTCTTTCAAAAAGATATTAACCACTTCCGACTTCTTTCCTGCATCCGTTAATGTCATTCACCCATTGCTGGACAGCTGGCAAATATTTTGTCTCCCTCTTAAGACTTAACACACTTTTAAAACTAAATATTTTTAGCTTTTCCCTTTGCATACCGTGTCATATCCTTTCATTTTTATTTTGTATGCTACAATTCTTGTTCTTTTAAAAACATCCTTCAAATCTGATGTTGTTTTTGCTTTGTCTTCACTTTCTCCTTTTTTCTGTGAGGTCATTGTGGAGTTATCAGTATAGTTAGCTTCGTCTTCTAGTACCTTTCCATTGCTCCTCTCATTGGGGCAGTTCTCATTCATGGTTTCGGTGTTACTACTTTCTGGAACAGTCAGTTTCCTGGAACCCAGTCTATCTAGCAGCTTCACTCACAAAGAATACAAGCTGAAAGTCATAATAGCTATTCTGATATTTTAATACTTCTCCATCCTTTTTTCACTTGACACACTTAAGACCACATCCAGTGGTGGAGGAAAACCAAGGCTATTATACTTCTGATTCTGGATGGGGACACATTCTCTAATTGTACTCATGAACGGGGAGAAATATTTTAATTCTTTGCAATTTTCTAAAAAAAGGTAAGCATGAAAACATTTTCAATATAAAAAAAGAATAAAACACATTGAATACTTACCTAAAACCATTGGAGATATTTATTTTGCTCAGCCCTGAAGAAAAGCTTATAGTATCTCAAACCAAATTGACTAATGATATCAATAACAATGCTTTACGTAAATATGAGATAAGAGCTTATTTTGGTAAACATGTTTTCTCTTACAAGTCACTGTTAAATTTTAAACTTCTCATGTATCAGGAAAGTGCATGAAAAACTGATCCTCAAGAACAAATTAAAGCAAAATGAAATTTTATGCTAGTTCAATGATAACAGTAGAAGTTCTTCATACAGATCTAGCACTTCCAGGCAATTTCTGTGTTTTAGAAAAACATGTTAATATACAAGATTTGATATTCATTTTTTATTCCTGGAGGAACTGAGAGACTGAATGACAGCGTAAGTGTTAGAGTGGTGACTGAAGCACAAAAAGTATTTTATTCATCGGATACCCAAATTATCTGATGGTGGTGCTAACGAGATCTTTTTTTTTTTTTAATTTTTGACAATTTTTTTTTCAGAGACTTTTGTGAAATTAACATTTTGCTGTGGCTAAAACTGTAAAACCTTGGAATAGGATTCTGTACATAAAGCTCTGGAAAAATTCTCCTAGCACCAGCTGATGTACTCTGATTAAGTATGAAAACTCTCAATGGTTAGTTTTGCCTAGAGTACTGTGGATATGTGCAATATATGCTTTTATAAGACTAAAAACAAACAAACAAGCAAACAGAACCAAAAAAGGAAGAAGTTTCTAAATATTCTTAAATAGTCCTCAGTATATCTATTTACATTCCAGTGTGGCATATGTGACTGTGGGATGTGTGCTATATGGTTTCCTGTTTTCTCTTAATAGCAAAATAAAAACCCCCAAAATAAAAGAATATCCCTCTTGGACCATCATCAAGGGGTAGGAGGAAAAACTTGAGAAATATAGTTATTTTTCTTTAGAGATGCTCAGCTACATTACACCAGGTCATAATTAAATCAGCAGAGAGTGATATCTCTGGAACACCCGTTGTAAGTCAGACTGGTATTAATCATCTCCAAGGTGATCCCAGTTACTATGGGAACTATGATATTTGTTTGTGTTCCTAGCACTGGCTGGTCGGCCAAGTTTGGCAGCCTCCTTATAGTAATCCAGCAGATTAGAAATGTTAAGTCTCCGTCATGAATTTTTCATTACTGCTGTCAGTATGAATCTGTCCTTTACAGAAATAATTACTAATTAATAAATCCTACTCTGCGTTCAGATGGGAACGGTTGTCTGTGCTAAACCTGCCCTTTTGTAACCAAGCTGTTTAAACCCTTTTGGATTTTGTCAAGCAAAGAAAGCATTTTTTCACTCGCTAAGCTCTTCTTTCAAAAACGTGTAAACTCCTTGCCATTCTTTTTTTTTTTTTTCCTGTGACTTTTAGAAATATTTATTGAAAAAAGACGGATCATCCTGAATGGAAGCTTGACTCAGACAAATTGTTCCCTCTTGTTTAATTAATTTCTTTTCT
>NW_009647401.1:2897876-2975224 GCF_000708025.1 Charadrius vociferus | reverse complement strand
GCATCCTTGTCCTCCCCCAGAGCCGAGTGAGACCTGGCTCTGCCCTCACCACCCCACCGTGGGGAGCACGGGCTGTCCTGCACCCCACACAGGTCCCCACCACCCCGGGTACCCCAGCAGGGGCGGTCCCCAGCAGCACTCTTAGTGGTGTCGCTGACCCCAGGGGGAAAGGGGAGGCAGGTTTCATCACTCCTCAACCATGGAGAAAGTGCCTGAGATTCATTAGATCCCATCAAACTCGATGCAGAACAGCAAAAGACTTAAGCTGACTGTCCCAGGAATGGGAAGGCAAGGGAGAAAGAGAGAAGAAACATCCTAAAATTCCCAGTAACCCCCAAAGGTAATTTATCACCCTAGGAAAAAATCTTGTGATCCTTGACTATGTGCTAAAACAAATATCACACAAAAACCTGGATGAACTATTGAAAATGTAATTGGAGGAGGGATAGGGAAAGCAGGCAGCTAGCTAGAGAGCATTTCATTTTGCTGCTTCAGTGGATATCTTTCCTCTGTGTAGATGCCATGCTTTGCTTCCTTTTTTATTTTGACAGAAAGGAAGCAGACAGCCCTTATAAAGTCAGTTCCACTTGAATCATGCAGAAAATCTGATCCCACTTCACTATGAAGCAACATAAACTCTCAAAGAGACCTTCATTGCAATGGCGAAGTATGGAGGTATCACAATACCCGTTGTTCCTATACTTCTGTTTTTCTACAAAGCCGTGTTTATCCTAAAGAAGTCGCAACCATCACCCTGCCCTTTCTCTTTTTTCTCTTCTTTTCTTTTTTTCCTTTAAAGGTCCTGTTTCAGCACCCATATCTAAACCTTACTTAAGCCTTTCGTTTAATTTGAGCCAAGAACAGGAGAAGTTCAGGAGGCTCACTATGAAGACTTTTTGCAGGAATGGGGCTTTAGCCATAACACTGGAGAGTAGTCCAGACCTCTAACAGGATGGCAAAAGAAATAAGAGAACTACATACTGGAGCTGGGGAGGACGAGCTAGAAGGCACAGTCTGGGCTGCTCTACAGGAGAGAACTTCTAGGCAAAGTGGAAATTTTCATCTGATGATGATGTTTATTTTAGCCAAACAATTTCACTGGCAGAATTAATTTGTGACAAGGAATTTGCATCTCCAATTTAAACAGTGCTGTCTTCCAAAATGTTTTCTGAACACAAGATGTGAGAATGCTGAGGAAGAATCAGTCAAGTATCTAAGAGCCAACTGAAAGAAAATTTTGAAATTTGAATGTTTGAAAACCTGTACTAGCAGATTAATTACCTTAAACAACCTGTATTAACCCGAAATAAAAACACAGGAATCCCAGAAATATGGTGTTAGAAAGTGTAGGTGATTTATATTAAGCTAGCAACTCTTCAAATTGCGGCTCTGTTCCACTATACACTTTGAATAAAACAATGTAGAAACCTTATCACAAGTTTGATAAAACATAATTTAAATGCATTTATTCAGTAAGAACAAATACAAAGAATTTCTTTCAAAAATGAGACTCAAAAATCAATCTGTAAAAATGTTCTTGTGAAAACTTGAGAATACTTTTATCGTTATTCTGTAGAAATAATTAAATAGAAATTAAAAAGGAGAAATTCTCATCCAGAATAAACTTTTCAGATTCTTAATGAAGTATAAATTTATCAAAGCATCAGATATTGAAAAATTAGCACAAAAAGTCTCTCCATTCTGCCACACCTTTCTGAATATTTTAATGCTAAAATATGTGAAGTGACATTCAGTAAGCATCACTTAAAATATTTACATCAACTTTGTAGCACCACAGGAAAAGCAGAATCATTTACAATTTCGGAGGCACAGAGAAAATAACTGGTGAATTGACTGGCAAAAATATTGGCCACTGAAAACTTTACATGATTTGAAAAGCCAATAAATCAGAGCTCTGAGAAGATTTTTTCTTTGCTTATCAGAGACAACTGAAATAAATTATCATCAAAACTGTAGATCTACTACCAGGAGTAGACAATGTTATGGAGTTTCTAAGTACGTAATTTGCACTTCTCAAATTATGGAGGTTGTTCTTTACTCCTATGAAATATTCATCAGCAAGATGATTTTATATTGTCAGACATTCACAACTGTAATTTTTTTTTCCTTTGCCATTAAAATAGACTTTTATCAAAACAAGTTTGACTTCATTTGCCTTGTTCCTTGGAGAAGGAGCTTTTCAAAGATGAAAAAAGCGATGGCCACACAGGCAGGCACCTAATCCAAGTTTCCTGACCTAGTCCAATCATTAATCTAATGTTCTGGCATGCTGCACCTCACTTTAGATGTAATAAATTAGAACTTTTGAATTTCTTAATTTGGAAAGGCAAGGCATCCTCATAGTCACAATTCACTGAACTTTGTGCTACCAACAGCTCAGCGCTTAACTGCACGTACCAAAGTAATGCCAAAGGTTTATACCAATGTATTCACAACATCAGTACTCCAGCCCAGTTATAGCTACTTTTAATTTAGATATAGTATGTGAGTCAGACATGAAGATACGATCAAGCTAGAATTAATTAAGATCCTTAGTCACACTCAGCATGGCATAAATCAAAGCAAAAGTTAAAAAGAAAAACAAACTCCTTTTCAAGTTTCTCTGAGCGGATGCTACACAATGTGGTTTAGGAATTTGGGTTATTCTCTGCTCAGCCTACCATATTTTATGCATGTGTTCAGTAAAATACTCACAGAGATTCAAAACTCATTTAAGAGGATATCCTTCCTCATCAAAAATGAAAGAGCACATTACATGAATAACGATGAGACTGAAATTAGCTCTTGTTCCTTAGAGGAGCACCAGCTCTGTCTAGTTTAGAGGTAGTTATGGAAGAAAGGCAGCCCTGGTGTCACAACTGTTTTTTTTTAATTGATGTTGTCCACAGGCTATGACCACACTGTGTGTATCACTCATGCAAGGCACCTCATGAAAACCATCCTTTTCCTGGGACGTCTTCTGGGAAAGAAGCTGCTGTGAAGGGGACGATAGCTAAGCTGCTTAATCCTTTCATAATGAATTTAGTCCTTGTGAAACCTATCAGATGAAAGGGTCTTCAAAAGTGTCTACTCACATCATAGGTATGCCCAAACTTCCCCCCAGGGATCTGGCAGTGTGCCTCGCTTCTCAGAAAAAGCATCTTTAGACATAACAGGGCAGTTCAGCCTTAGCATCCAGCCACACTTTCTTTCCTCTGCCATCTACAGAGGTAGTCGGCTTGCCTGCAGCTGGCGTAGGGGACACCGCAGCTTACAGTAGCATATCAATAGCAAAACTAGGACTGCGTGATAACTATAAAGTTTAGTACAAACATTTGAAATCTGTTCTGATGGTTAACGCAGTGGTACCGGGCAAATGTTTGTAAAAGCTAGGTTTTGGTTTTGGTTGCATAAATGCCCAAATGTTGGGGAGTTACTGTTCTTCATAAATGCCAGTATCTCCACATGCAGAAAAACTCTTGTGTATAAATAATATTATTCAGTATTTGCTTTTCATTGCTCTTCTGTTTAAAAAGCTTCTGTCACCTCGGCAGACAACAAAGGAAATATTATGAAATGTAAGGCTGCAGTTTCCAAAGGCATCTCAGCAGTTAACTGTTCGACTGACATGGGAATTTACAAACTCTCATAAGCTCTATTAAGAACGCCAGCTTGGATGAGCATTCAAATGCCTCAGCTATTGTATAACAACCAGCGATGCAGAGAAAAATCAGGTTGCAAAAACCCCTTTGGGACTACACACAAAGGTACAAACAGAATTTAATTGGAACTAGCCTACTTTTGGATCAGTAGTGGCTAACCAGGTGAATATCTGCCTGCCATAAGTTTGAGTACTTCTCTGGGTATTTCTTTTCCAAATCAATACTTTACAGCAAAATCATATTTTATAAAACAGCTTATATACCTCATTGCAGGAAGCAGATTTTAAAGACAAAAGCTGAAAACTTGGGAAAAGAAAGTGGAATATTATTTAAATACTACCAGGAAACTGCTAGTAAGTGTTTGTATGAGTACAGGGCTTGTGGTGGTAGAGGAAGGAGGAGTTATGCTTTAGCATAGCTGTTCATGACAGAAAATTAACATGATTTGCTTTTCCTATTGTATTTTTATCATCCCAGAACTGAAAAGATAAATGGATCTGTCAGCTCCGTAAGCGGAACTGTGCTGAAAAAGTACCAAATGGAAAATTAACCCCACACAAGCAGCCACCCTAGAAAGAAAAATAAAAACAGTAATTGCTCTACACGTGCAGTAAGATAGCTCAGATATCAGTCTTTCATTTTGATTTCTTTCCTCCACTGGAATGCATCATTCACTGTTCTTGGCAAACCAGCATTGCATTACAATGAATGTCAATTTGATGAAGCAGAAAAATTAAACTGAAGACAGGCTGGTGAATTCAACTGCGGCTTCACCTGACGCGAGGTGCTCACCCCAGGACGTGCCTAACAGGGCCTCAGCTCTTCACGCAACCCCCTCGACAGCAATGCCTGCACTTCCCCTAACGATATGAAACTGCAGATTTCAACCCATGAAGTACTTCTGCAGGTGAACAGGTCATGTTTTAACATCAGCAAGTTTAAAGATTTATTCGACCTTAGCCAAATATGAGGTTGTATCTATCTCCCTCACCCTTGCCTTTTGGAAGGAGAAGAGGGCTGGGCAAAATTTCTTGTGGAAAGTCTTGTGCAAGGCTTAACTTCCAGGACTATTTTTTAGAAGAGCAGTATGATGCTGTTGGAGGAAAGAACAGAAAGACTTGGTCAAATAAATTAAAATTATCACTATTAAATTTATTATTGAATTTAGTATATTGGTTTAAGGCCAATATTGGCATTACATATATCGGCTTATAGCTTAAGGTTGTATCCTAATAATCAATTATATATAGCTAGCTTAATTTTGTATATTTTTTCAGTAAAGCTACAACCAGATGTAGCAATAGAAGAAGCAACATCATAGCTGAAGAAATCTGCTTCCACCGTCGCTGTAGCAGCGTAGGTCACTCTAAATCCTAGTAAAAAATGTATATTTATGACCTATATACAGTATGTCATTGCCCTTACAGATGGATAAAGCCAATGTGATATTACTGCTAGGTGGACAGAATTCTTGCTCCAGTGCTATGCTCAATGGTTAGACCAACTATCACGTGTCCTCTGACTTCTAATATGTTTTAAATTCCTGCCTAATTAGGGAGAGTAATTTCCCAGGGTTCCCTTCCCTAACAGCAGAGAGAAATAGGCTCCTCCAGAAGGTTATTGGGGTTTTAGATATGCCAGATCACCTACTGTAGAGATTCTTTTTTTCATTTATTTGTTAAATGTAAAGGAGGCATTTCGCAACTTAACCTCACTTTCAAGTTTATTCCAAGTATGGCTGATACATATGTATTTGTTCATATGGAAGGGAAAAGAAAAGGTTTCAAATTCCTTTGCATAACTAGTAAGTTGCAGTAGTTTTGTATGACGGTGTATGTTAACCAACTTCTACAGCTGTCAGTAGGAGCTATTGATTCAAGAGGAAATGACAAACTTGTGAATGTTTGTCAAGAAAAGTAATCCTCATATCTGTCTTTTCTAACCCCTGTGGATTGTTTGCGAAATGATGAACAGAATTGTTGGTCAGCTGGGATCCAAGTCTTATTTTCATTATAATATAATTTATCCCCACATTTCAACACTCTTCGGACAGAGCTATGTTCAGGGACATTGGAATAAATAAAAGTCAGACTGAATGCTACTAATAAGGGAATGTTGTCAGAGTGATAACAATGCAGTAATGGCACAGATCATCCAGAGAAATGAATAACGTAATGGCTCACTTTTTCTTTTAATTGCTTTTCCTTTTACTGAAAGATTGAGGCTCTGCTTTCCATCCAATTCTTTACACAAGTAATTAGTGGGTGCAAACTTCTGTCAGAAGTGAATATTTTTCCATAGTCCTCAAACCAAAGTAGGCAACAGAACATTAGGTCTGGCATTTCTAATTACAACTCTAATTATATAAAATCTTTTTGCCCAAACCAGCAAGAAACAGTTCCTACTGCTTAATGGGAGTAGAGCTCTCACCAGTCAACATTCTGGTACAGTATTCATCTATGTAAAAGTCAATTGCTGCATACTACCAACTGCCAACTGTTACCCACATGTAGCTTGAGTGTCAAAATGCATCTAGCAGTGTATGATCCTTCCAGCTTTCTTTAAAATTCTGCCTCAGCATGGTGCTTTTCTTTTTTTAATAAGTACATTATCAACAATAAACTAATATCAGAAGCAACAGGGAATCACTGCTGCAAGCCAGCAAGCTCCAGTGTTCTTCAAACTATCACCAGTGTGTTCTGTAACGCTTTATTACTACTTGTGCATCTTATAGTTTGCAAGGCCACTGGCAGCTGATACTGCTCACAGCTAAATACTATATAGTGTTACTCACCAATGCAAAATCTTTCAGACAGAAGAAATGAAGAGGAATGGAATAAAACTAAACAAATACCCAGAACACAAAGCCAGGATGCCCAAAGATGGAATAGCTCACCCTGTACAGGCAGGAGGAGGAGCCGGGGAGGTGTCTCATGATGTACTCTTCTCCACATTGCATTTTGCCTCCTCTAACTACCTGAAGAAATATGTAGCCCTACAGAACAGAAGGACATTGGCATACAACATCATAACCAGGGTTCCTTCCATTTTTTCTTTTTCTTTAATCAGACATAAAAGAATCTGTGAGTTCATACAAGTAAAAGACAAAAAGAGAAGGCAAATATTTCCCAGGAAAAAAAAAGAAAAAAGCTTTCTGCTTTTGGCAAGTGCCAAACAGCTGGCCAGGAAAGAAACATATCTTCCCAGCACAGTAGACTCTGTAGCAGCTAGCAAAGGTGTGGTGGGGGACAATTTTATGCTCTTCATGTACAGTGTTTGGATGAATGTGAACTGCACCAAGCTCATGTAACCTCTGACGTGGGCATAAAGAGATAAGACCATAGTATTGCCTAGGTGTTTGCACCAGCCTGTAATACTAGTCAGGTATAGACCAAACAAATTCTTGCAAAGGAGCCAAAGTGTTGTTAATACTGTTTTTACACAGGCATCCCAGATAAAGAGTCAGAGGGAATCTTCCCCCCTTCTCATGCAAAGCTTATGCTCAAATTCTGGAGCACAGTTTAAATAGCAAAATTTGACCAAAACCTAATTTTTTTTAAGGCATTTAGGTGCCTGTCTCCCATTGCTGCCTTAAAAAATCTACAGTGAACAGTGTAAATTTGGCTTCACCCATATACAGGCAATTTTGATTCCTGCACTTATATGACATCAGATCTGTGGGCACATTTCCAGTGGTATGTCTGTAATTTCCAGCTGTATCCCCAGAGGCTCAGTACTGTAGAAAAGCTGCTGATAAAACATGCTGATAAAATGGAAAAGATTCCATTACAGTTGTGCTGTAACACTTCCACATCAAACATCCTTCCATGGGCTAAGAACAGATTTTTGGCCTCTGATGGGAATAACAAAAGTATAGCCCCAAGTCTTTGTTTTACCAGCATAAATCTTTGTGCCCGAGCTTCTAAAATTCTCGTGTTCACAGAAGTTGCAAAAGTTGTGCAAAATGTTCCTTTGTTTGAGGGAACACAGAGAAAGAGAGGAGCAACACATTTTTTCTTGTTGCTTGAGATGAGTGGTTAGGATGCTATGGATTCTGCCTAGTCATAATTGGGAAAATTGGCAAATAGGGTCAGCAATTAGATAGCAGATCAGCACGTACATCCAGCTAAACTAGAAGGTAATTGCTGGAGCACGCAAACATTGAAGAACAGCAGTGAGAGGGAGCCTTTGAGAAAGGAACCCAGCAGCTCCATTCCCAACAGACAGAAAGGCAATTTACCATGGGAAAGGCTGATCAATGTGCCCTCAAGTCAGCTAATAGTACTGTTCCTTAACCAGATCTCAAATATGACTTTTTAAATAGACTTCTGCCTTGACTGACAGGCTGAAGCTGGTTTCTCCATTGAAGTTTTTAGGATCTCACCAGAATTCCTCACTTGCCTTAGTCATGAGAACAAGATGCAAAGGCATGCATATGCTTAACAGAAAACAACTGTCCCTTTTAGCTGGTTAAAGCATTCTTCCTCTTCACCTTTTAATTTTCCATTTATTTAAAAAATAATAATCATGCTTTGCCCTCATTCTTATGACTTTTGCTTCACCAGCCTGCAGGAGAATCAGCCCCAGGTAGGTGACAGCTTGCAGGGAACAGCCATGCTGCGGGGGGTTTGCCCCTGGGTCCTGCAAGAGCCTATGAGCCCTGCAGGGCTCTGCCATGCAGGAAAGCAGCCCCCATTCTGGGCCGTGCTATGGGATGTGTCTGCTGTTACACGCTCCCAAATGACGACAGTAGACTCTGCCTGTAAACAGGGCTTTCTTGCATTCTGTATTTGCAGGGGAAATCAACATACAAATTCCCTTATCCTGTAAGTTCTGCTTCTTGCATAAGAACCATCCTTTCCAATGTTGATTGCCCCCAGAGGCAGCACATACCTAATCCTCCCTGCCCCAGGGTCTCTCAACTATTTTTACCGCCTATGTAATGTCTCTGGGTGGTGTTGTTTTCCCTGTCCACAGGGGGTTGAAGGCTCTGCTGCAGCCTGCAAGGTGGGATGGCACTCTGTGTGGGTAAGAATGTATATTTAGCCTCAAGCAGCAGTTGTTTAGGAGCCGCTCTGTCTGTCAAGTGCAAAGGAGGGCCAGGTTTCAGGGCAGTGTAGACAGAAATGGCAGTGAATGCATCTATTTAAGGGTGCTTACTCCACTCTCATCAGCCTCCAGCCACCAGCCCCAGCTAAAGCAGACACTGGACTTGTGAGCTAGGCCAGAAGCAGAACAGAGCCCCTCGTTTCCTCAGGATGTGGCCCCTTTGCAGGCTGGCACGCTTGTGGACATCTGGTGTATGCATCAAGAACATACTATGGCAGTCTCCAGGGGTCACATGTATGGTCCCAGGCAGAATTCTCCCCACAAAATGTTACAGGCATATGAGTCCATAGGGTCCCTGCAGGTTCCTGCATACCAGGTGGTGTTAAACCAAACACTGAGCCACGTCGTTTGAAAATCTGGTGAGCCACGGGTCTGTAGATGCTTAAATATTTCTGCTAATCTTTGGAGTCATGCAGACAGACCTCCACCTGGGAGGTGAATGTTCTTCCCTTTTCCTAGCTCACAAGTCGAATGATCCCTTTTCACGTTGCTTTGTTTCAAAAAGAGGTTCAATAAATAAGGGATCAAGAAGTCAAAGAAAGAGAATGAGGAAACCTTATACATCTAGGAATTTCTCAGCTTCCACTTTCTTCTGTTCACTTGCTCTGTGTTTTGATCTGGCACTCACTGAATTAAATGGTTCTTACTACAGGTCTCCTTTCCTGCCAAATCCCATCATCAGTCACTTCAGAGTAAAGAACCAGATAATTCTGAAATCCAATCCTAAAATAAATACAGTCCAGTGAGAAACATTAGGCTTTTTCCTATCTCTACACAAAAGCACAGAAACTACACTTGGAAATGAGATTTCTTGTCTGCTCTCTCTTCCACGTTGTCTTGTAAGGACACTAAAGAAAAAAAGCAAGAGCTGGAAAGGTATTATAGTATGACTCTCTCCACATACACCTGCAGTTGTGTGGTTAATTCAGGGGATGTAAACTCATCCACCCACTTCGACATTATGTATCCCACTTGTCAGCTCCATGTGGAGCCACAAGACAGATTTGGACTCACTGCTGGGACACCTATAGCCGTTTCCACATCAGATAAACACGTTGTTTTGTTTGGGTGCACACAGCTCAACAAGGAAACAAGCCCAGTTTCCACAAGGAGCTAATCTCCCGAAGCTGAGCTCTTATAACTAGTCCCAACTCTCTCCAGGCCCAGGTCTTCAAAGCTGGGCTAAGTTCAAAAAAATCAAGAGCTGCCCCTTAAAAATTTCCAGGTGTTTTACAAATCACTTCTTAAATTTACAAATATAAGCTTTTTTCTGTCATTTTCTGACTTCTGAGTACTCAGAATATGCTCAAGCCACACTTCCAGGAGTTGTTGCAGGACGGATGGTAAAGAATGGAGGGTTTGTCCAGGGTTTGGTTTCCCTCCAGTGAGAACAGATATTGCCACAAACAGCAAGAAAATTAGTTTCCATACATTGCAAGATTTACAATCAAACCACGACAATTGGCAATACGGTAAGACCAGTTGTAGCAGACAGTTATTTGGCTCCTACTGCTTTCCAGGACTTTTTCCAGTGGCCCTCCACCACCACTTCCCAAAATATGTGACTTCCAGCTCTCTACTGGGTCACTGTCTTTGGCAGAGCCCCTTTAGCTCTGTTCTGGGCCAGCTTGTACCGCTGCAGTGGAGAGCCACTCCTCTGACAGCTTTCTTGCTTGCTCAGCAACCTGTCCAGTTTATTGTCACCAGACTCCTACCCAGTTCACAATGTAGGGCAGCCGAGACCTCAGGCGCTTCTGCTATCTCTCAACTCGAAATCGTCTGCTGACACTGATTTTTTTCAGGCTAAGCTTCTGCAATAATCTGTTGTATCTTTGCTGATTCCCCAGGCTTACTGCCTGGCTGGGGGGAACCGTAGCTCTGCAGCTCGCGTTCAGGATGCAGAACCGAAATAATGGCAGAGGCAGAGCTTCAGCCCTCTTGGGTTCAGGAAACACTGACCAAACTGAGTGGTGGGGGATCTTCTGTATGCAAGACTTCGAGGCAAACCAAACCCTGATTATTTGCAAAAATGTCAGGTAACTCTTTCCTTAAAGCCCATTTCTTGATGTCCAAAGCGTAGATGCAGTTGTCGTTGATGCGTGTCACTGAGCTTCGGGGATATGAAGGCCAGGAGGAGGGCTGTCTTACCTTGTTGTTTTTTTTTTTCCCCAGTTGCCTGTTTTCTCTCTTGAGGGATGCCACCTACGTTTAGGTGAAAAAAAATGGATTCTCTGGTCAGTTGATCTGTTCATCTTCCCGTTCGTTCTGATCCTTTCTGGCAATTTTCCCTCGATTTTCCGTGGCACTCTTCCCACCACAATAAGCTCCTCATTCCTCAGCTGGCTGCCACAGCTCTGTTTGTCATCTGCTATGGCATTTATAGAAAAATACGCTTTGAACTAGACAAATGCATTGGCTGATGTGAGAGATCGGAGGAGTGCAGTTCCTGTGCCCCTTCACAAAGGGAAAGAAAAGAAAAAAATTGCTAAGTATCCCTTTATTTAATAACTTTGTGTGGAACTAAAAATGGAAATTCACCCCCATTCCATTCTCTTTCAAAATAAGCATTTTCACAGAAACTTCTAGTTATTCCATTTTGAGATTTTCTCATTTATTTCTCGTATTTTCACTCTTTTTAAGTATTTTACTATTGTCTTACATTCATCGGGGGACTGAAGGACAATAAATGTGTTGCATGCAGAGGCATTAAGGATGATTCCACTAAATAGGAAACCCATTACTGAAGGAACCAGCCTCCTGATGCCGGTATATTCAAAGCTGTGGTCACACTCCAAATGAGCTAGTAAATTTTCTTTTTTTTCCATTTGACCTTCCTTATATTTATAATCAAGACTTGATGATCAAATTGAGGTCAGACTGTGGCCCCTGCCCAGCACTGTCAGTACTCTCCATGGAGGAGAGAAGACTGTTGTGTGACCAACTTCCTCGTGTCTGCTACTGAGTTTTGGGTTGGGTTTTTCTTTCAGCAAATCAGTCAGTACCAGGCAGGTAAATGCAAGAGACCTAAATACTGAGCAAACCACTTTCCATCCCATGCACAACATTTAAACCAAGCAAAAGTAAAACAAGAGAAAATTAACTGAAGGGACTTCTGTCTTTTTATGCTCAAATTTGAGTAACGCCCTGTTGTGTGCACATAAGGTTTCTTTTTTGACTGCTTTAGAAATTTTCCCAATAACATCAATTCTTGGTTTTATGAGTGTTCACAGTAACAGAGTTCTGTGAACCCGACAGAAACTGTTGGGTTTAACTTTGTGTTTAACTCTGAAACCACATTTCTTCCTTTGCTCATTCCTCTAAGAGCAAAATGGACTTATATTTGGGATTCTACAAAGGGATCTTTAACAGAGACTATGTTGTCTTTGGTGGCACCTTTGAGCTATGGAAATCTGTAGCTTGAGGCTTGTGATGTCACTACTGTAAGGTGCAGGCTATGAAGGATAAGCAGAGATCCTGCAACAGAGGTAGAATGACGAAGGAAAAAAAATAACTCTTAGCCATTCCTCGCAACAGAAATGCCATGACCCTGATTTTGTTGCATTCTTTTAAGTACTCAGTAAATCTTTTCTCCCCATCAGCAACAAAGGATGCTGCTGTTCCTACTGAAAAGAGCCACAGTTTGAAAAGGACAGACAAAGTCAGGTGAAAAAGTCAGTTAATTTAAGGGTAGAAATTGGAATGGCAAGTAGCTGAAATAGGGAGGATTTAGACAGTCTGCTGGGTAAAATGATTCCCTCTCATTTTCTTGCCTGTTAAAGCCTACATTCACTGTGACAAGAAACATGGAGCAGTGACAGGGCTAAGAGAAAAGGCAATATAAACCTCAATTCCTACCAAAAGAAAACTGAATTTTTGTTACTATAACGAGTTAAATTTCTGCTATATCCAACCACATACACGCTGTGGATGTTCATATACTTTTCAATATGTTATTTATGTTCCTTGGAGAAAGCAAATGTTGTTTTCTTTTTAGATAACATTACAGCAGTTATATATGTCCTTTGTCAGTATTACTTGTGTAGGAGAAAAAACAGATGGTTCCTTCATACTGAAAAAGGCAAATACTACATTCGGAGCTTTAAGATGATGCCCACAGGCTTGAGTAACGAAAGAATCCTGAAGGAAATTATTGTAAATTGAACCATGCTGATTCAATGAGAATGACGAGCTTAAGCAGAAACTTAATGACAGTTTCAGGGTCTGGATCCTGCTAGTTCTATTGTTGATTGCTTTTTCTGATACTGTTCAGCTTTCCCCATGTTATTAGCTAGAAGTCCTGAAACTTACATTTTCATCAATTCCACTAGACACTAAACGTCATTTTAAAATAGCTGAATCATTTGTAGTATCAGCTGCTGGATTTGCAGGAGGTATGGCTGACTACATGAAGACCTGCACCCAATACTGATGCAAACCTTATTATCCAAATACTGGTATTGAAGAGAAGCTTCTTTCAGCTTGGAAAAGTTCCCAATGTACCTAATGTTCCCAAGATAAACGAAATGTTATTACCCCTTACAGTTTAGCAGCATATATGAAATACCTAATCTGTTTTAGACTTTTTCTTATCACACTGATGTTATGCTAATTTTAGTTATTAAGTTTCTTCCTACTACCAGAGAGGCAATAAAGAAAAAATAGAAAACTGCAGTTCCTTTTATATTCTGGGGGTGCTTTCTTTTAAATAGAGCAGATGCCTATTGATGAGCAAATATGGAGAAGCCTGTACTTTTATAAAAGAGATACTGCCATTCAAACTCTTCTGACCAGCTCCAAAAACCTAAAAAGAAATATATTTCAGGCAGTTGTATGCAGCAAAGTGTTGGCCAGGACACATTTCTTCAACAGCTTCCCTTCCATGAATAGAAAAAGGAGAAAATCCTTATTTCAAACTTGTCAATATAATGTATCCACTCTCTAAAATGGCATGCATCTAATTCTGTCAGCTGATGATATTTATGTCTTTCCACTATACCCAATCTATTCAGAGTTCATGCAGGACTGTGGTTTTTCACAAGAGGCAAGAGTCTTTCAAAACCTTTTTCATTCAGTTTCTACAGGTTCTATAATAGGGCTTCATCACAGAGGAGCTGGTTTTGAAAGTTGTTTAATTTTTATTCCTATATGACACCATTTGCTTCTACACCCTTGAAAAAGTAAGACAAAAGACTACACTAGCTTAAGGGGAGAAATGAGGAAAGGCAATGAAAATATGACCATGTTTGTCCTCCAAGTGTCTACAATTTTAAATTGACTTACAACTTTTTTACACTAGCAGACACTGTTAAACATTCAGGAAGAAATCCTTCTACAGACAATAAAAGCAAAGCACTTATCCAGGTAAACATTTTTGCAGGTTATAGCTGAGCTGAGCTGAGCTGAGCTTTCTGGACGAAATGATCCATCATCCTTCTCATAGCACTCAACCTGGATGATCTTAAGTAGCTGCAGAGAATCTATCAATTTCAGCAGATTGAATTTCCCCTTGCAAGAAAACCAGTATCCTTTTCACATCTCCCTGTGCTCAGGTTTTAAATAACACAAATCCTTTTGTCTCCCATTGCGTGTGCTTGCTTACGCTGAATCTATATTTTATGAAATACAAAAGCTTTTCTTAGGTAGATAACATGAAGAAATCTAAACTGAATATAAGGTAGTTTTTCTTTTCTGTAGATACTAATTTGAAAATTCAGGACAGCTGCACTGTGGTCACGATCTGTGTATGTGTTTGCCACCAGTAGTCATGCATTGCTTACCCTGGCACCTGTGCTGAAATTAATTTTAAGCACTGATATTATCAAAAGCAAACGTGAATAATATTCTTGCAAATAAGGTTAGCTATGATTAACTAATTACTTGTGCAGTTCGGTGAAAAGCAGTCTTTCTTTCCCCAAACAAAGTTTATAGCCATGATACAGGCTAGTATATTGTATGTCACGGAGCTTTGCAAGCCATTTACTTGGCCTGCTTTGGATGGAGCTCATACCTTGTCCTTACCTGCTGCTTTTCATCTGCAGATCACATTTGAAAGCAGGGGCTCTGCCTGAAGCTTATGCGCCTATTTCTTACATGAATTCCAATTTTTGTGTAGCAAATAATTGTTCTGTTACAACACGAGTGCATTTAAATGCCTTTCAAGCTGCCAAAGCCTAAACATGCAGGCAAAGACTGGTATCAGCATATCTGAAAATACACAGAGTTTCTTTACCATGATACGCATCCCTGATGTCAGGAAAGGGAACAAGAAAAACTAAAAAGGATGTGCGATTGCACAGAATTTACTGCTTATGTTAATAAGTATTAACTCTGCAAGGAGGCTCAGCCCCTGACCTTCTCAGGGACCTGCCTCAAAGAGCCTGCAAATGTGCGTCGTAGAGTCCAGTAGCCCTCACTGGTTTTGAGTCAGCACACAAGTTCCAGCTTCAGGATGTCAAAAGGAAAGAGCGATGATTTCTTCCCCCGTGGGGAATGTGGAAACACATTATTTTAATAATGCTTTATACCACATATTAAAAAGGTCATTCCTTCTTAAAGTTTTTTGGGTTTTGTTAATAGCGTGTGATAACAGCAGAAGTACATTGGTAATGGTAATGGACTATCCAAATCTGCTGCCAGCAACAGATCTCTTTCTGATTCAATGCACTAACCTTTTATTTTTTCTGGGGTTTTCCAACAGTGATAAGATCAGAACCATCACCTTATTTTTTAAAAATCAGATAATTAGATAATGTGGTAGCCTGAATCCTTCAAGACTCAATTTGGTGATATATTAGCCTGCATCCTCCCAGATTGTGACTTGGGTTTTTAGCCTCCTTTTTATGGCTCTTTAATCTCATTAATATTCTCACTTTTCTAAGTCTTTGCTTTAATGATTTATATTGCACTTACTTCCACTGAGGCAGGAATGGATGAAGGCAGCCTGGAGATTTGGACACAGGCATCTTCCTCCCCCTCCATGTTGTTTATCTCTGCTGAGCAGCAAAAGCAGAATGCTCTGAAGTAGTGTGCTCCACAGTAGATCAGCCTCCAGATCCAATAAAAAATGGTGTGTGTAAGTTTCATATACTTATATGATCTAGCATATGAGTCAAATGAAATAATTTAATTGAAAAAATAAACCTTTCAATCTGTTCTGGAAATCAGTAAGACATAGAAGGGCTCAGGGGTACATTTTTTTCCATCTGCCTTAGGTTTGGAAAGATGCTTATAACATCAACTAATTAAGATCTATAGGTCTCAGAGGAGAAAATAACTATTATGAACACACAGTCATTAAGAAGCATCCATGCCTACCTTTAGCAACAGAACAGAAGCCAAATAAGTGACTTACCAACAATATATATCAAGTAAACTTTGTTCTCTTTCCTCTTTTTAGGAATGGATTTTGATTTCTGCAAATGGCGTGCTCATTCATAGACAACCACCAAAAAACTGGATGCTTGAAAGGTGACAAGAGCAAATACAGACAGCAAGTCATAGGCAGGTTTTCCATAGATTCACAGGAACCAGAACGGATATTAGAAACCACAGACAGTCTGTTACGTTTCTCCAGAAAACATTAGGCTATGGTGCCACACAAAATCCCACTTCACCTGAGTCACTCTGATATGATGAAGAGAGGGTGAGGTTCACAATCAGCTGAAACCGATCTGCCGCCGTGGCAGTCTGGCTCTTCCTCTGGGCTTACACAGGTAAGTCTCAAAGCAGATCAGCTCTCCGACCCAGCTGAAAACTACTCGTTTGCTACTGCCCGTTTGTTTGCCGCAACGAGTCGTTGCTGCTGTAGCTGGTTTGGCTGAGTTTGTTTTCAATTCCTGACCTCATTGACCACAGCTGCTTAGGGGGTAGGGTCATGCAGGAAAGGGTGGGAAGAAGGAAGGGGGTGAGAATCTGTGCCTCCTTATGTTGGCAGACAAGATTTAGTCATCTGACACTAGTTATGAGACCAGAGACTAAGGCATTGCTGTAAAGGGGTGTCGGTGCAACTGTAAACATCAGAGGGTTCTTAATGACTTCCAGAAATGCCCTAACCTGTCCTACCTGTACAAGGAAAATGTAAATTAAAATAAAATACTAAGGAAAGGCATGAAAACTTCGCAAAACTGCCAGTCTAGATAAAAGTGAGATAGGTATCAATGTTATAAGAATAAAAAGATTTAGTCAAAAAGTCAGTGGACAAGAAACAGGTGTTTTCTTCCTGAGAAAAATGACCAGGGCTGTGACAAAAAGCGAGTGTCCTCCATTTCAGCATTAGTTATAAGGCATACAGGTTTAGAAGGTGTAGTTTAATGAGAATCTAATGTCCGTTTTATTAATTCCCAACCCCTCCTAATCTATTGTATTCACCTGACTCCTCTACACCAGAATCAAGAGGTACTGCCATTTAATTAAGTTATAAGTCTAATCCTCTTCCTAGTCCCCACAAAGAGATAATAAAGAACACTTGTTTGCTGGAGATAATACAATATGCTCACATCGTATGTCAGAGTGCTTCCTGTCTGTTAAAATGATAATGAATTCTCTACAGAGGCAAGATGAGTTTAACTATATTATACCCTCTGTGTGATAATAGCTGATCTTCCCCATATTCTTCATTCACGTATTTTTATTTGAGTCCATTGAGACCCTTGAAAAACTAGTGACTGCAATAAGACAGTAATCACAACAAATTGGAGCAGCATTCCTTCAAGCTGGAATAGAAAATGCCTAAATTGATAATTATCTCTGAAAAATGCTAAGAAATGCACCCTGGAAAGGGTTATGTGAAGTGCTTCTGTATGGTGATCATTTCAAAACTAACTGCACCTACACAGAAAATCTCAGTGAAGGCAGTGGAAATATATGTTCAACAGTTAGACTAAAAAATGAAATTTTGTGACTATAGTAAGGAAACTATACGGGTTAATACTGAAAATACTATATTCCATTAAGTCCACATAACAATATTAAACTCTCAGCTTGGATACTCACTTTTGGTTCACTGTTTTCAGAATTATATTGCACAAATATTTAAGACCTCCAGCCAGTCAAGATAAGTAGCTAGAAGGCACAGGAACATTTTTCCTTGTGACAACTAAATTAAAAAGCAGAAGTATATTGGTCATTGCTAACCAGGTTAAATATTGTCTTTATCATGAATTTTTACCTTTGCCTTGTAGAAAACTTAATTTCCCACAAAAAAAAAAAAAGACTGTGAACAAATGGTGGCTGTGACAACTGAGCAGACATATCCCTAGACAGAAGAGCGCACAGATGTCTACCACAAACAATTGCTGCAGCAAATACCGAATGGCTTTTGTTAAGCACTGCGTGTGCCCTAGACAAGATACTCCTAGAAACTCAAGTGCTTATGAGCTGATCCAATTAACTTTAAACAAAAAGGATAAACTACAGTGGGATTCCAAGTAAAGTGTTGTTTTCAGCTGAACAAATTTTGATTATTTCAGAAGAAAAGTAGTTTGTTACTGAAATCGGCCAGGCAAGACGACTGGCGATTTGACACTCAGGTAAGGCAGACGTGTTTGGTTTTTTTTTTTTTTCAAATGAACAACACACAGACATGTACTTCTGCTGTAGAAAGTTTCTGGAGATAATTTGAGATCCAGCTGGATTAATGACAGCCTCACCAAATGAAACAAAAAAACCCACAAGCAAGGAAACGTAATGGAGAAACGTATGCAATGGAGCCAACAGGGAACGTGGGAACATGCTGTGAAGCATGAAGTGCCACATCCAGCTACCCTCTAACCCAATTTAAAATGAAACAACTCCCCAAAACCACTAAGACTGACAGATGCATTCCAGATTAATCCTATATTCTAAGTGAATACTTCTCCTCATTTTTCTGCTAGGTTAGCTAGATTAGAAACGGGGGTAAGGTAAGGCGACTCGTAGGAAAAAAGATCTGGAAATGGGACTGTGGAAATAAGAGATAGAAAAGTGTGGAAAATGGAAGAAAGAAAGTGTGAAAATGGAAGCTGTGTAAATCCTCACCTGTGAGAAAGCTAAATTCAAACCCCGAATGCTCTCACAGTGAGGGGGCACATAATCTCTGATACAGTAGCCTGTAAAAATTGGCACATGAAACATCCTAGCGAGGAATTTCAGTACATCTACTGAGCTGAAAGAGAGAGGAAAGGCAGTGTGTATTAAAAAATAGTAATCTTTTAAACTGTATTTATAACATGCCAGAAAGAAGGAAAGGAGGAGTTATCTGTCCACTCTTAAACCTGCTAGTAAGATGCAGGTGGTATGGAAGGCTTCAGAAAAAAAAAATAAAAATCAAGGAAGTAAAGACAAGAATTAAAATGGGAAAGAGGATAAGAAGCTAAGTAGATGGGCCAAAGACAGATCACACCACACCAAACCGGTATCTCTTTTTGAAATAATAATTTTCTAGACAAAATACATAGTAGACCTCATCTTCTCAGACTTCAGCAATGCATTTGATACTGTAGCACACCTGAAAATATTAGCCAAGCTGGGTAAGAGAATAGGGAGAAAAACTATGCTGAGTATTAACCATCAAATAAGGAGGTGACAAGTTGGGCTGGTAAGGGACATATAAGGCTTGAGGGATGTAATTAGTGGAGTTTTTCAAGGATGTGATGTGGAACTAATCTTATCAAATAGCATTTATTAACAAATTTAAGAATAAGGTACATTTGTGCTGATGCAATTCTCAGAAGTCACTAAGGGTGTGGCTGAACTTGCAGTTTTTTCCAGGTGTGTAGTGTGTGTAGTGTTCCTTTGAAACAAATCTCCAAGTTGGCCTTGCGTACCACAATGCAGTTCATGTCAAAGAGCAGTCCCATAGCACACACTGGACTCCTCTCGGAGGAACACAAAAGCAGAGATGTCGTCCAGGAGCATATAACATGTTCCAGTTGCCAATGGATGTTCAGTCCAACGGGCCCAGGTGGGTGCTAGTCAAGTTAACCTTCTGAAATGCAACCAGTAGGGACATCAGGTCCTTGGCACCAAGCACAAGGCCTACTCCTGTTGGGCTGCACTGACTGCCCGTGTAGCCTGAGTAGGTAAGTATTATCATCATGAAAGAGATCAGAAGGAAAATTGAATTGTCTTAATGGGTTGCAGTGAAACAGGATTTAATATTAAAAGTGAAAAAACATGTACTTAGAGGCCAAAACAAAGACAGTATTACCTACAAAGTAGGAATTTATTCTGAGAACAAAAAGATCTAAGTGCTAAACCGGTTGTACAGTGAGTCATAGGATAACTGAGCAACTGGTGTGATGAATTTCGTTTAAAATATGAAAAACAACCCCCCAGAAATATCATTATATTTACAATAGATATCAGGTTATTCCTGGAATATTTTTTTAAGAGGAGAGCAGTTGGCTGTTGCAATGAAATTAAAGTGCTGATAAGAATTTCAAACTGATAAGAGAAATATATTTACTAGCAACTTATAATTAATCTGCTGCACTTTGCAAAAACAATGTTAGTTGTTGGGCTGAAGGGCTTAGTGGGATTCAGAAATGGATTAGATGTTTCTGTGAATACTATCCTGAATAATTACACCATCGGGAATAAAAATGATACGGGACAACAATGGTTTTATGATTTTTCCTATGGATATTTCACAGTGATTGTAAATTACTCTCCTCTAAAACATTATCTACCTGAATTAGAACCAAGACAACGGATTAGACATACTGCTCTTTGTTTAATACACTGTGTTCTTATATTTCAATTTCAATAAACTATTGTAAAATAAAAGTATTGTAACTATCAGACCTCTATTCTTTACGAGGCTCAGGGTTGTAATTCTGCCAACTGTCATTCAGATAAGTAATACTATTAAAAACTGGGCTTCACTGAATGCATAAAATACTCCAGTGAGGTTAATCTGAAATACTGAGTCCTAAAATACAAAACAACTCAACACTGCCATACACAGAACATTGATGAAAGAGTTAATAAATGTGACCTGAAAGTTAAATGTGATAACTGTGGTAATGGCAATTAATTTGCTCCTGAGTTTAATCTGAAAAGGTTTAAAAAAAAGGGCATGAACTTGCCCTTGAGTAGCTAAATCATACTAATTGAAGCACTCCTACATTCTAATAGACCATTTATTCCATTTGCATCCTCATATATACATGCACAGTGTCTTGCTAAAAGATTTCTACTTGTTCATCATAATGCCATGTTTGGTAGGAAAATTAACAAAAAAGAAGGTAGTGCTGGGAAGTTGAAGGCAGAATTTCCTGGAAAGGGTCAGAAAAAGCCTCATAGAAAGAAAGAACTTAAGAGCTAAGACTAAAGCAATCCAGGAACTCTACAAGCTGCCTGAAAAGCTTTACAGAGAGAAAACTGCTGCTGTAGGTTAAAACTATTTTTCAAATTTCACTCAGCAGAAACTAAAGGACTAGTAATGCTGTATTTTAAGGATAAGTAAAATCACCTCTAGGTCAGAGAAAGGCACTCTGATACCATTGCACAAAAGTTATTTGGCTGTCTAATATAATTAGGTGGACAGATGTTGATGCCTACCTCCAGAACTGGCAGCCTCAAAAACTCTGCTCAGTTCTAACATTAAATTTCACTTTCCTCTAAAACCAGACCGGTGGCGCCAGCTGGCCTTTCCATCCTTTACATAGTCCAGGCATTTCCGCAGCCGTCAGGACGGGTAACACCATGCCGAAGTCCTTTTGCTGCTGAGAAAACCCATGCCAATGCCTTCCCAGACAATAAGCCATGTGCGGTGGAGCAGCAGCAGCATTTGCCAGTCCCTCCCGCTGAACTCCGCGCTGCTCTGGGTGGAAGGGGTTGGCTCATTGGCTCACAGGGACAGTAAACTGGGTTCCCCAGGGGAACAGTCAAAATACCAGCCTGGCAAGAATCCAGTCCCTGTTTTGAGGATTTTATCCAGCATCCCTTTCACGTGAAATACAGAAGCTATCCTGGAAGAGATAATGTAACCCAGCACTTCTGCTCCATCACTGCAGGGTCACGCTCTGAATTTCCTGATGAAACTCGTCCTGTGAATGAGCAGAGTGAAACAGCTTTGCCCAGGACGGAGGGACAGACCTTAATGTCAGTCTAATCCATAGGTAGTGATTAAGATGCTTACCTGAGAGGTAGAAAATGTGGGGATTTTTAATAGTCTTAGGCAGAGGAAGGAGCAAACTCATTGCTTGCACGATCTAAATAATTTCTTTTTGGAGTTATTATATACAAGGGATGCAGTGCCATAACATTTCCTTTGGCTAGATGTAAGGTTTAGCTTCTTATACCATGAAAAGGCTTGTGGTATAACTATACAATTATTTTATCTAATGACAAAACCAGTTTAAAACTTCCTGACTTTGGCTTCTTTGTCACCCTGCAGTTGTACCAGAGCAATTAATTGTGGGGCTGCACAGAGCATTGACAACAGAAATTAAATTTAAAAAACAAGTCTGTGATCAGCAACAGATTGAATATGATATTTGCAACCTAAAGATACAATTAAATTTAAGACGTGCCCTTGCCTTCACCAGTTCCTTACCTGCTGGCTGTACACAGCTCCCATTTTGGCCACTGTAAGGTCCCTAACTCTGCCCAGGTATTGCAAGGGGTTCAGACATTTTTGTTCTACTGGTATTTCTGACTTCTGACTAGTGTCCTTGGGGTTATTCAGAAACCATCAGGACACAGTCCTGGGCAACTGGCTCTAGGTGGCCCGGCTTGAGCAGTGGGGTTGAACAAGATGACTTCCAGAGGTCCCTTTCAACCTCAACTGTCCTGTGATTATCTGAATGAAATATTCCATTTTTGGGTAATTACTTTTGTAGTTGGTCTGTCAACCACGGAGTTTCTTTGTATGGTGCTATTTTGATTTCTTGCTTTAAGTCAGTAGGTTCACCTTGATCTCCCAAGCAGGTAAATTTTTCCAAAGTGAGTACATTTTTCAGTACCAAGTTAAAATGAAAAGCTCACGCCCTGCTATATTTACAAAATGACTGCTAGTCCCACATATGATGGTACCCAAAGAATAGTCTTTTAAGCTATGATTTAATGTAACTATTAAGGAAATAAAAGCTTACATCATTCACGTCTTTAATAGTGTTTTCCATTTTTATAAGAATACTTACTGCTAAACTAAAAAGAACAGGATGTTCTTTTTATACAAAATGTCCTTATATCAAAACCACCACTTTGAATACATTCCACATTACATGGAAAAAAAATACTCAGCCTTTACATGTGTAGGTATGTCACTGAAATCAATTAGTCATAGCCAAATATCTAGTGGCAGGCTAATATATTATGTACAATGTTACACGCTAATTATTCTTTGATATGGAAGACTGAAGATCATAGAGGAAAAACAGGTCTTACAACGGATATATGTAGATAGACATTTTATTTCAAAAAATAGCAAATGTCTTAAGAACACAAACCAGAAAGTTATTAAAAGCTTCATAGCAAAATATTTAGCCAACTCTGTTACAATATATAGGCTTGAGGTTCTAACAGTTAACACTATGCCTCAATTCACTGAGCAAGGAATGCTCCTGATACATAAACATCGCGCAGTTGGAGCTGAATATTAAAAACAGAGGGCATTTTTATCTTTGATCTTTCATAATTAAAGTAATTGAAGAACACTGACATTTTAACAGGTTTGATTCTTTTTGGGAAAAGCCATTAAAAATAATTCCTGAGTGTTTAGGTTAAGTGAATATATCAAAAACAACCAATTAAGACCAACATCCTGTTAGGTGAGCCTTGCGACTTGCAGTGACACTCTCTAGCATGGCTGTCATGGCAGGATCACGGCCTAAATACCTTAATGAAATACATGAAAACTTTCTGGTATGCACATTCAAATTCTCATTTTCTTTAGCAATAGCCTAGAACTGTCAACTGTGAAGCTTGCTTTGCTGAAAAAAACATTGTTTTAAATGTCACTCTCTTTTGCAAAATCTTGTAATGCAAATTGCCACAGCTAAGCCTCCAGTGAACCATCACACCAATAATTATGTGAAATATATAAATCAAAATTTAGGCAAGGGGCTTTCATACTATGGTAGTATACGTATTGAATTGTATGCTTTGTATTGGTATTTTGAACATAGAAATCTAGTTATTTAGCTTCTTGCTATTGCAATGAGGCAATATATTAATTTTCCATTATTTTCTTCAGATGCATGTCACAATATCATCTTATTATACATCATGTTTCTAAAATCCTGTTAGCATTCACCACATTCCTATGATTTTAATTGAATCTGTATAATTTGATTTTAAAACTGCTGCCAATCAAAGTGGTTTAGAGAACTAATCCCAGAAGAATTTTCAGATTTCTTACTTTATATGTGTTTTCGCAGAATTACAAGATTAAACTACAACGGATGTAGAAGGATTATTGTACAAAGCATAGTTAATAATTCACAACACTGGTATTCAACTCGACCGATTACAATGAATTCACAGAAATGGTTTTAATTATACCCACTCTTTTCCATCCACCCACCCCAATATGTAAACAAGTATCTCACAATGACAATGGCAAGATTGCAGTTACTGAGATGTACCGTATGTGAAAGACAACACCTAGGATAAAGGCCTGGATTTGACAATTCCAGTATGTGCTCCTGCTCACTTCCCATTCTAGACCGCAAGCACTGTTTCTAGACTCTTGCAGTCATTAAATAAACAGAACTTACTGGTAAATGGAGCTTTTTTTTTCTAATGCAGGCTTCTGGAGCCAATTTGATAAAAAGTAACATGCTTATATAGAATAAAAGAAATAATGACTCGGGAAAAAATGGACTCAGTCATACCAAAACTCTCTGAGCAATGATAATGTACAGTATTGCAGCTGTGTGTTACTAAGACAAAAAACTCTTGGCATTACAAAGATGAAGATCTCTGTTCACATAAGCCAATTTTAATGGGCTATTAAGCATTTGGTTAAAAACAGGCTTGTACTAGTCTCACTGAAAATGAAACACTTGTCAAAATGTTTTTTTTTAAAAAATACTGTATGACATCTTCTAAATTGCAATTTAAATATTAAAATCTTGTTTCAGAAGTTCCCCGCTTTAGGTTGTTACTCAAAAACTCATCATGTTCAAAACTCAAGTTATTATGAGATCTCGATATCATAAGAAGCTTTTCCTTATTAGTAAAGTCTTTCTTGACTGCTGCTTGTGGCACAAGTAACCTATCCATTGGGTCCTCTTTGTTTTCTAGTTTCATATATCCTTTACTGTTGCTCCGATCCAGTCTGGGCCAACTGGGGTGTTTCCTTTGTTCCGCTTGGACAGTAAGTGTAGACGGACCCCTGTCCAAATCCAGGGACTTCGAATGTGAAGACAGAAGATGCAAAGATGTGTTGGAGCCAAACTGTTTCCTCGCAGCACCAGGGGATAAAAGCTTTCCTGTGCTTGGTCCGAGAGTCATAGAAGATTTGAACTGATCCGACGGAGTATCCACAAATGAATTGTGTCGTGGCAGCATGGCAGTGACCGGTCTGTAGGATTCATTGGTATCAGTTAGTGGAATGGCCAGAGAATCCATAGACAGATTTCTAGACCGACTCCTAGTGATCTCCGAGTCCTCGGTTATGTTGTCTATACTGGGCTCATCAATAACACAGTTATTCAGTTTAATTACTGGCAGTGTGAAAGCACTAATGGAAGATGATACAATGGATTTTGTTTCACACTTTATAGAGCTAGTGTTTTTGTCATCTGAAGCCTTGCTGGAGTGAGGGTAAAGTCCGAAGACTGAACCAGATTGCTCAGTCAGCAGAGGTGGCAGGAGGCTACCAGTGGTCCTATCTTCATTTAGGGTAATCTCATCTTCTTCAGCAGAACTATCAATTCTAAAATTACTCTTGAAGCCAGAGAAAGGCGCAACCGTGTTCGCAGCCAGCCGTGATGCACATAAGCTCCCGCTGTGCCTGAGTTCTCCTTCCCCCAACAAGCCAGTGAAGGCACCACTCAGCTGCTTTTGTTCCTTGATCCTCAGCGTGTGGATGTCTATTACAGTGGAGTATATGTCTCTCATGTGTATGATTTTTGTTTCCTTGTCACGGTTTTCATGCAGAATGGCATTTGCGCAAATAAAAATGAAGATTCCAATGCCCATAGTAAAAGGGCCCAGCATTTTCATTTTATCCGAGTGCACGTGCTGTTCAAAGAAACGAAGTAAAATGCTTCCTTGGCTTCTCAGGACCTGAGTTTCATTTACAGATAGATTATTTTCAGATCCTAAAAGCTGTTCCTTCTGGGGCCAGTATCCAAGGATGGCCATTGCAATTCCCAAGAATGCGATAAGCACTCCCAAAACAAGGAAGAATCCTGATGGAGAATAGAGACGGATTTTGCCCCTGACAATTACAACATCAGCCCTGGGCCGGCGTCTCACTGGTTTCTTCTCCTCAGAAGCTGGTGCTGCGGCAAGATTTACATGTTGCTGAGATCTGGCAGAGTCTTGCCTTTTTAAGGCAGCCAGTCCTGTTATGACTCCTCCGGTTGCTATCATAGTTCTATATTGTGCCCTGGGAAAAAGAAAAAAAAAAAGCAGAAATATTGAGGCAAGCAACGGTTGTGTCTGCAAATATAAATAGCACTTTGTTAATCTGTACATATTTCTTGATAAAATATTCATGACTTTAAAAAAGCTACTATATCTTAATCCAGTTATGATATAGTAGCAGTTCCGAGATTCACATGGCATGTTAAAAAAAAAAATCCAAAAGTCTTTTATCACTGTAAATATAGGTAATAAACCTTCCATCAGTGATACAGACAGTAGCAGAAACCTAGTGCTCTTAGTTGTGATCTATCAGGATTAAAGATGAAAATGTTCAGAAGTCTTAATAAATGATTTATCTCTGGACTGGTCTGCAGCAAAGTCAATAATATATTATTACCTTGCATGTGGTTTAGATAATTTTAGCACTTTAGCTAGCAGTTCTTTTAAAAACTTCTGTGACACACAATGACTCCGAATACAAACCATTCTACATATCCACTTTAAGAGGTATTTCCTTATAGATTTCAGCATATATTAACACATATTTATTCCATCATTTAAAAAAGCTTTTATTAAGCCTATTCACATCACCTGAGTCTCAACTACACAATCATTTTTGCCTTTCCTAACAAAGCTGATCCTCTTTTATGCGTATCTAGATCCTTTTTCTCCTCTTCTTGGTTCCTCACAGACTACAGATCCAGTAGATCAGTTTAGTTTACCACATGAGAAACCTTCATAAATTTCACGTTCACCAATTCAAAGCTTCATCATTTTATGAGGCAATTGTTTCATTCTAGACTTAGTTTCATACCTGCCTGCCTACTACATGAGAAACATTAACCAGCATGTGTTTAAAAAGAGAAAGATATGTTTCACAGATTTTTATGCGTAAGAGTAACAAATGAAACAACACAGTTCAGGAAAATTGCATTTTATTTTACAAGGCATCTTATAATCAGACTCAAAAATAGTTTCTGAGCTTAATTAATGAATATTACAACAAATACTAGATAATATTTTCAAGTAAAATTAAGATACTGTAAGCCAGGTATGAAAAAATTACATTCTCTTTGGTGGCCTTACTAGGCTTGGAGATAAAGAAAGGCTGACATTCTGTTGCAGAGGAAAAGGCTCCATGTCAAAGCTGAGGATGATTTAACACGCAAAGATAAAGTTGGACTGGGTGAATAATGGGAGAGGCTGAAAAGCAGAGGCAAAGCAAACGGGTGACTGCTTGCAATTTACAGGCAGTAATTTTGATCAGATCTCTTAAAATATTTATGTGTTTTTAAAAATCTTAGCACTGCACCCATGAAAAAAAAAGGAAGATTAAAGATTAGATCTATCATGGTATGAGAAACAAACAGACAGACTCTATATTTGGACACTATCATAGATTTCCAACACTGCAAGCAGGTGTCACATAAGCACATCTACAAACAGAAATCAGCCCAACCCACCAATTATGAACTTGGTTATGAAATTAATAGGGAATTTGAGAGAGATGGCCAAGTGGAAGGACTAATCCAGAACACAATGCACCCAGTGTTCATCATTGTCTGTTCATCAGCAATTCAGATGACAGACAGAAAGAGTAGCACCTGAACTCCCTCCCTGCACCATCATTATTAAAGGACAGAGTGCTTTCTCTCTCTGTGAGAAACCTTATCTTAACGAAGGAAAGACCCGAAAAAAGGCCCAGGGTGCTAAGTATACAGCATTTTCTGAATTTCTGAAAGAGAAATTCATAGTATTATTCTAAAAATCTCAGAAATTTCAATTGTAGTGTCAGGTATGATGTTTCTAATCTCTCTGGAAAGTCTCCACCTTCGCAATTCACTTCCATTTTTATGCTATCTGGGCAATTTCAGTAGTTCAATGCCAATTTATTTCTTGAACGCCTCATGAAAAGTAATTTTTTTTAATGTAACAATTTAAAAATCCCTCAAAGAAAGTTACTTGACGTTGACAGTCTTTAAAAATGAAAACAAAACTTTCTCACATGCCTGTATGTTTAAGGGTTTCTGCCAAAACAAAAGAATACCATTCTGTAAAACAATGTTTTGAATCGCTAGACAGAAATAAATAGAACTTGCTCATTATAAAAGTTGTTGTATTTTGTCATGACTCAATTATATGTAATTAGTTTTCTCTATGAAATAAATTAAGATAATTATGGTATATCTTTATTGTAATTAATAGATCGTTCAGCTATAACCTAGTTCATTCCATTATTCTTCTCCAGATCCCAGACTTTTGTGGGGGGACAAGGAGTTTCCATATTCTTGGAGTATCTTACAGGCACACATCAACCCAATCTGTCCATTCTCAGAGCTGCCAAGCAACTGCACAGGTATGGCAGGATTTGTTATTTTGTGTATTGTACTGTGCTTATCACAGCTACCTGGATTGCACCAAAGGGTGAACAGAGCAAGCTCGCATCTACTTGCTAAATATTTTAAACATACCGCTAGCAAGAGCTCCTCTCTAACTCTGAAAAGCAGAGACGGCAAAAATGTTCTTAAAAATTACATCTTAGGGTATCTTTCTATAGAAAGTTCTCATTTGCAAATTTTACAGAAATTGCTGGAAAACCACATCTCAATTTCATTATTAATTGGTCTCCCATAACTTTGTCCTAGTTTGAGGTAAAACAGAACCAATCTTCTGTTCAGTAATTTTACTTTGCAGCTAAGCCTCTTCTAACTACTGAAATTAACAGCATATTGTGCAGAAAACTGTTCGCTCTCAGAGTGATAAGACCTGTGTTTATAGCTGATGCCAAGGGATGGTATGCAGAGAGGCTACTGCTTATACTTATTGCTTATTTGCTCCATTGGGGGGTTGGAAGCGGAAGAGGGCAGAGGGGTCCCACCTGCAGGGAGGAGGGGACAGGACAGATGACCCAAAACTGACCAACGGGGTATTCCATCCCATCTGCCTCATGCTCAGTATAAAAGCTGAATGATCAAAGGGTCAGCTCTCCATCTTCAGTGGCCGGCATCTGAGGAGGACTCTCTCTGTTTGTGTGCCTTTGATCCCGAGCCCTGCATTCCTGAATCCAGATCTGGAATCCAGTTCCAGTTCACCAAGTCCAGTCTGGGACTTTCCATGTGCCAGCCAGTGGCATGATCATCGTCCTGGGAGCTTGATACAGTTTTACATACATTTCATTATTTTCTTTTTATTATTTTATTATTAATATTTCATTAAAGTAGTTGAGCTCCTTCTAAATTCCCAAGTGTCTTTCTCCCTCTCCCCCCCCTCCTTGGAGAGAGAGGTGGGGGGACAGCATCTGTCATTTCACCTCAGTGGCCAGTCTGGCCCAAACCACGACAAACTTAAAGGACAGAGAAACTGAGACCTCTTAAAGTGCAAGTGAGAGTGAGATCTCTCAAGCCACCTGGCTGGCCTCCTCCTGGTATTTCAGGGGAACAGGTTGTTCCTCTGCTCGCTTTTACCTGCATCAGAACTTGGATGCAGGGGAGAGAAACTCTGGCTGAAACAAGACACAAAACGTATTTTATACATAGAAAGGGTCTCTTTCCTATTTCTTGAGTTCATATCAGTATTATTAAATCCCCTTCTTTCATGGAAAAAATCACAACCAGGTTTGTAAATAATTCATAATAAGCCACGGTGTTGGTAAGGCTTATATCCTACTGAACAGCTGAATTTTGATCTCTTCTACATCTAATAAAATTAATGGTATTAACAGACATATTGGTATGAGATGATTTCACTTCATACAGACAGCTTTTCAGAAACCAATTACAATGAAGCGCATATTAAGATGGAACACCTTTTTTAGAAAATACTATATTTAGAATAAAGTGACATTGTAGATACACTTGAATTATTCTGCAAATCTGTTTAGTTTTACCACACAACAGCCATAATGAATGCCAGTGACAAATGCTGCTTCTCTTATTTAACTTAGTACAATGATTACATTTAGTTTTCCTCTGAAGTCTGAATTCAAACTTCTGAACAAGCAAACTTTAGAAGACTTTGACTCAGAGGTAGAGAAAGATTATGCTAAGAGCTCAGACAGCATCTCTTTGGTGGCACTGTGAATGACGTAGGCTTGCTCTAAAACAAAGCAAATAATGGTGAAATGGATATGGAATACAGAAAAGAAAAAAAAAAAGAAGGGAGAGGCCTATAATTCATTTTATAGAACACAACTGTTTTGCTGATATAACAGCACAGCTGCCAAGCTCCTTTTGAAGAACAAAGGTTGAGTGACTCTCTAACCTCACAGCTGCTCTGTTTGTTTCATCTTCAGGGAGAACATCAGGTCCAAAGGCCTCGATAGCTTCGGGTTTTAGTCTTGAAAGAAGCAGTGGCCCAGATTTATCTCTACATTTAACTTCATGTTGTATTGTGCTGTTGTTACAGAGTGGCCCTGACATCAGCCCTGTCAGACACTCAAAGATCACCCAAGAAAAGCCTGTCTTGGTATAGAACCTGTAAAACAGCCCCTGCTCGCTCTCACTCTTGCTCTTGTTCTCCTCTGCATCATTCACAGAGGAGAATGACTCAGGCTCTTGACGCCTCAGTTCTAACATCTTCAATGGCCATTAGCAAGATGCACTTCACCTTTCATCCAGGCCGAAGGCTAAGCCCAGTCCTCTGCATCCTACACGCTTTCTAGGGGATGCCCTAAAAACCCCAGCAGCAAATGGAGTAACAGGTTGTTACATGCCCCTTAGCATGAAGAAAGGATGGACTCCTCAGCAGCTGCTACTGCTAGTTATCTCAGGTGACTGTAGCCTCAGTAGGGCCTGTAGAGAATCGTGTGGCTACGACAGAGAAAAGGAGCTGGAGGGAAAGACCTGGGTGGCACCTGCAAAAGTACCGGTGGCGGGTAAGGAGACACAAGAGGGGCTGCAGCCCACCTAAGAAGAGAATACTAGAGCCAGAGGAATAAGTTCAGGCAGGAAAGGTTTGCACGTGTGATGCAAAATGGGTAATGATAAAATAAGCATCAGTTTGGGGTGTGGAGTGACATCTGCTTCTTCCTTACATTACATTGGCTACCCAAGCCAAGGCTGCCAGAGAGGCTGGAAGGGATTCTCCTTTATCACCTCTCCATATGGGGAAAGGTTGCTCAGATGCTCATGGAAAGGTTGTCATAAAAGAAACTTAAGAAAGAAGGTGAAAACAGCTTTCACGAAACAGTTTGCTGTGTGTAACCACTAGACTTGCATTCGCCAAAGAATGAAGCGCTTTTCCTAATCAAGTCAGGAGGTCAAACAATTCAAATCAACAAAGAAACAGCACATTTACTCTGCGATACAAAGGAAAGGCATAGGTAAATTATCATAGACAAACTGTAACTCAGCACAGGTGGAAAAGGACCCTTCTTTTCTACCAGTACATCAGGCTATCACGGGTGATCAGAAAGAAATATGGTGCATTTCTTCTGCTAGCATCACCCGCATCTGACTTTGCCATCCTACAGAAAGGAAGGGAGGCAGAAGGCAGGTGACCTGGGAACTTGCTAGAGTAGCTGCAGAGCACAGAGCAACGGTGAATGGCCTGGACACCTCCACAGGGAGGTACGGCAGATAAGGAGTGACTCAGAGTCCGTTTGAAGCTAGGAACTGTCTAGTAACACTCAGTTATCCTTTGGAGGCTCAGCAAATAACAGAATGGGTGGGATAGGATTTGATGGGATTTGAGCCCAGCTGACTCATTGATCGATTATCCCAGATATAAGAGATGTGTCAACTGCAAGAACCTATTACAGACTGCACATTTCTGTTTTAACAGTAGCTGAGGCAAGAGCTGCTATTTAGACAACAGCTCTAATGCTAGGCAGCCTAGGAAAATCTGAAAGATGTGTGTGCAAGATCACAGATTCAATGGAAGGAATTGACTTCATAGCATGTTCTAGTGGCTCCAGCTAACTTCTCCTGGTTCCACAAACTATGAACTACTTATTTCTCTTTTTTACCTATGAGGCCGCTGTCTTAATACCCTTCTTTCCTCCCTGATGACTAGCATCACCTTAACTGTACTGCTGTCAATTAACTTTTTTTCAGAGATGGTCTAACTGTTAAAAATCTAATTAATCTCAGCAATTGTTCTCAACTTCTAGTAAGCTTTAAAGCTTGGGGCTTCTATTTTAGGTGCCTGAAAGCTTATCTAATTTTTTCAACTATTTTGGTACTACAAATGTTATTACTCCTATCTACAACTTAGTCTCTTGAATGCATACATAGTCATTTGAATTATACTGAGATCTTACACTTAATTTTAAATGTATGCTAACAGCAAAGATGGGAAGCAAACTAAAGAATACTAGAATTGTATTTCTTTAATGTTATTTGTTTTCTTCCAGATACATTTCAGTGTCCCTTATGACTTACAAGCTTTGTTTTCATAAATATTTCTTTTTCTCATTTACTGATGGAAATTTAATTATGTGAAATTATCAGAACTGTACATGCTATTTCCCTGTAGTTTAGTTTTATGTAAAACTTTATGAAAAGTACAGCTCTTGTGTTTCAGCAGAGAAATAAACATCACTGCAGTAAGTAGAATGTGACAGAACCCGGTTTATACTACCATAGCATTTCCTATCTTACTATTTCAGCTGATTAGGAAATTTGTTTCCCATTAGTCCTTGTTTTGTTACCATTTAAGTGATTCAATTTTAAATTTTAACATGACGAAAAATTTTAACATCAAGGAAAGCTTCTTTTACCTTTGATAAACCTGGAGTCCTAGAAATTAAGTAGGTATCTGAGAGACTGTTCACTCCTAAAATATATCTCATAATCAGTAAGGCAAATGATAAAGTAATATGAGAAGTGATAACATAACTGAGTAAACAAATCAGTATTGAGCTGTATTTAACACATCTATACTTTTCTCCTGATGTATAATATATAAATATCAATATGTTATCTGTGCATACAGGTTGTCATCTGGTACCATCTCTTCTATTCCAAAGGTAAAAATACACAGTTTTATAGGCCCAAAGGGATTAATCATTCTGGTAGAGATAATACAGCAATTGCCAAACAGAAGGTAGTTCCACAAGCAGCAGAAAAATCATCCCAAATTACATTTTTATTTAACAGTTTAACAAGCAGCGCCCTCAAAGTGCCTAGCACACCAATGGGACTACCTTATGATACATCTCTCTCCTCATAGCCATTCCCCCAAAACTGAGTGGATTGAGCAGATTAAAAGAGAAAAGCAAGCAACCAAAAGACATCTTTTGTATCCATGATTATGGCATATCTTATGTGTACTTTGACAATGGGTGAGCAGAAAGCATGTGAAATGTAGTTTTAAAAATCTTCATAACCTCAGCCAGGATTGAAGTCATGCTAGCAAATGCCAAGGCTAGGAAATTGCATGCCTATTTAAAACATTAAAGCTTTGAAATTTCCAGCTGAAAAAAAACCCCTTTGGGTTCAAATTCCCTTTAACAGTGCCTCTTTTAGGCTGTAAAAGGGACTGATCATGTTCTTTTAACCTCCTGGTTGCCAGTCAGATTATGGAAGCAGGCCAAACCACGCAAGCAGTTTCACCGCATAAAAAGGAAAAAGCGAGCTGTACGTGGGTCAGGCAACGCAAGAGCACCAGGGTGTCTGAGTGGCAGCAGCAGGCAGAAGATCCACTGCAGAAAGTGGAAACTTTCTTCATGGTGTGCCATGCCTAGTTATCTTTCACAGATTCTGCAGAGGTGACTGCTGGGCCCCTGTGGTCTTGCTTGGACCAGTACAGTGCAGATTTGAAAACCACTGCCAGATCCAGATTTTTCGAATAAATGGAACAGTCGGACGTCAAAGTTCCCAACAGATTTTGACACGTTCTTAATACCAAGATTTATTTTCCACTTACGAGTGCAAAGATTTTACTATTTAATATGGTACCATTGTAAAGCAACTACAAACCATTTGATACAGCTGCATTGTCTACCGAGATCTACGGAACCTCACAGTTCCCTTTTATCAAAGTGACTTTGATGCAACTTTCAGGTGTGGCAAGTAGTTGAAGGAGGCACACTGAATCCACACAGAATATATCAAATCTCTGTTTGTACTCACATTCATCCTATTTCACTAGCAAGTCTGGGCCATGGCATTCCCTCTCCTGACCTTTATGGCTGACCACTGCCTTGTGTTAAAGCAGGACTCTCACAGCTGGAAAAGTCCAAGTATGACTGCAAGTAACCCAGCTTCCTAATCTAGCTTTCCTCAAGCTGTTACACTGTCTGCATAGTGACTCAGTGGAAAGGTTCGAAAATTATGCCAATTCACAAAAATTACAATAAAAATCCTTTCACCCTCTACTATTACTGGGGGGGGGAACCCTCCAGTCAATAAAAAAAAAAAACCCAAAACACCACAAAACCCACTGATCTAGTCTTATAAAATTATACTTTATTACTATTAAGTGAACCTCTCAACTGGACAAGAAATAGAACTTAGTTAAAAAGATAAAATAGATCAATACCCAAACTTTCACAGCTAATCAGTCTGTGTGCACACTAATGCAAGCCTCTCCTTCCTTTAGAGAGCACATGAAAGTAAGCTTGAAAAGCACCATTTTATTTTTCAAATGAAATTTTGGGATGTACCGTCCAAGACACCTGACTCAGCAGGTCAGAGACATGGTTCATATACACAATGTGGACATAGCATCATATGATCATTGGATAATCCAAGCTAAGCAGGAGCTCAGGAGGTGTCCAGTCCAACCTCTGGCTCACAGCAGGGCCAGCTGCATGGTCAGACCAGGCTGCTCAGGGCTGTGTCCAGTCTAGCCTGGAAACTCCCCAGAACGGAGCCGACAAAGCCTCCCTGGGCAGTTTCTCCCTGAATCCAGTCTGAACCTCTCTTGTTGCAACTTGTGTCTGTTGTCATATGTCCTAATACCATGTGGCACTGTGAAGAGCTTGGCTCCATCTTCTTGGTCACCCCCCTGGAGGTACTGGGGAGCTGTTGTTAGGTCCTCCCAGAGCCGCCTCTTCCCCAGGGCTAAACCAGCCCCACTTGCTCAGTCAGTTCTGGAGGCAAGAGCTTCAGCCCCCGACCTCCCTGGCAGCCCCACGCTGAACCAGTCTCCGATTGTCTTTCTTCACATTTTATTAATGTGAAATCCCTTTTTTGAAATCACCTGGGATTTTATTTGGCTCTAAACTTAACTTGAAATAATCAGCCAATAACTATGGAATTTGAACTGAAAATTACAAACTCAGAAATACTGATAAATACAATTGTAACTTAAGTGACGATGCCTGTTATCCAGATTCAGGGAATGTCGTGACTGCATTCTTTAAATCACACCTACCAAAATCCCTTTTGAATGCCTTCATCACTTAAGAGTATCTGCTATATACATTAATTATTTCAACTATTATGCCAAGGTCAAAAGTAAGGTGAACACCCAGCAATACTGCACAAAGATGAATGCCTGAGCTGCTTATCCTCTTTGCTATTATTTCTTCTTCAGCCTGATCCTTTCAGCGGGTCATATATTGTAATTCTGTGCAAAATCAGCAACATTCAATATTGGCAGCATTACACAGAGCTCATTAGCCACTCACAAAAGCACAGAGCACACATCAAAGAGAGAAAGAAGGAACCTGAGTTTCTATATTTTGCTTTCAAGACACTGCTCTATGACTTGGCCTAGATTTGGTCTGCAAGCTTTTGCCTGGCCCAGTTGCACTCACTTTTACATTTGTTTCTTCCTCAACTACATCGACTGGCACGCTGCAGTAATTCAGGTGTGAGTCTACAGAAGTTCATGGATTTCACCAACGTAAAACTCATATAATGTGAGGTTGGCCCCAGGTCTCCTATGTCTAGAACAGCTTCCCCGTCATCATACACTGAGCCAAACATGTTTTCAGGCCACAAAACACGTGACTCATGCAGTGTAAACCCACCTGCCCCACCATCGTCGCACATGATGTCCCAAATTCTCAGCTGTCCTGCTCTCTGTAGATGTACAAGCTTAACTCAGGTCCTAGCCAACAGACTAAAGAACACCACCTCTCAGGCACCGGGTGTATTTGTGGCATGCTTACTGTAGTCTCTGTATTCACTGTATTAAATTATCAATAAATTGAGAGCTGTAACTTGTTTTCTGAAGTGTGTGCTCGTAACTTCTTTACTTACACACAGAAATTTTCACTTCGTATGCACAGATACATCATGTCCTGTTACAAAATATATCACAGAACTACAACAAAAGGCAAGAGGGAGCTAAAAAAGACTGGGGAAACAAAAATGGGAAGAGGCTTTGTAATATTTGAAGAAAAGGTGTTTAAAAGGTGATTGACTGATAATGTTTTTTCATTTTCTTCCTAGAATTTAAAAATGTAATATGCACACAGAAAAATAAAAGCTGGATATACTAGGCTCTACTTTTGCTTTTATTTTCTTGCATTCTCCAGTTTGTCTGAGTTTTTCTACTAAAAAACAGCGAGGGTTTTTTTAGCCTAAATTGAGTAAGGTGATAACTGTCCTTTATGACTAAAGTGACAAAATCTGTTTCAAAGCTATTTTAGCACTTTAGTTTGCGTAAATCCATTTTCTAGTGAAAATCAGTGCTACAAATGGAAACAGATATTTGCTATTTAGCCAAATATTCATAATTATTTTTGACACGTTTGTCCATTCACATTATTAGTGTTCATATTCAGTAATTAGAAATTATCCTGGATTATCTATGTTTACAGGTGAAATAAGTAGGCTATTTTAAATGTTTTATGCCATGCAATCTATCTGCTTTCAGTATAGACAGAATGTAAAGCCTTTTATTGAAAATAATCACTTTATGAGTACAATCTAATTTAAAAAGTGTAAAAGAAGCATGTGGATCTTTATGCATTTATTCTAATTTGCTTTTTTCAGTTTTTAACTTTTAGACATTACAAAGAATGAAAAGGAGCTTCTTTCAGAAGTACAAAAGGGAAAACTGAGATAATACTATAGCCCAGCAGCACTAGAACTGAAATCCAAAATGCACAGAACTAATGGAAATTCTGAAGCAAGCTCACACAATGCAGATCAGATTACTGATCAGCTATCAACCACAAGTCATGAAACAAATTTTACAAAGGTCTCTAGATGTTTCTGAAAGACTGACTGTGTAAAAGCAGAGTAAAAGGTATGTTCTCTGTCATCTACTGCAAAGGAAAGGCATGACTAAACACTCCAGGGCTCAGTGTGCCAGATAAATTTGCTTTGCTGATAAAAACCAAGCATGAAACAAGATCGAAAATGTTAGGAAATATCTTCATTTGCAAGCACTAGGGTTGCTGGTTCTTCAGTTCTTATGTAAAAAAAATGGAATAAAACAGTGGCAAGCACTTTGTGCGGAGGTATATAAGCACAAACAATGCTGGAGTGCTTTGGCTACCGTTTACACTCACATTACCTAGCTTAACTAGCAATCTGTTACTTGATTTAGTCAGAGGCGAAATCTCCAGCCTAGACACACACTCAATGTAGGCAGTGACCAGCTGTCATGAGACCAAACAAATGTCCTTATCTGCACTACATGCTCAGTTAATCATGTTAATTAGCAGGTTCTAACAACTGTAATTTCCCACTGTATACAAGTCCAATGACTGTAAGATCAAATAATATCAGGAACAAAATGAAGGAGGTATCTCAAAGAAGGCTTGAATAATATACATATCGATATGGAAAAAAATCTATTTGCACCACAACTAAGCCATCTGAGCGAATCTTTCCCTCTGACCTAGAAAAGATTTCTTCTTCTATAAAACATACAAACTCAAATGAGTAGGAGCTACCATTCTCTGTTTACCATCAGAGAGCTAGGATATATTTTTCAGACAGACTCAAATAATGCAAGAGCCTAAGTCTGAAAAGTACTTAGGTATCTACACTGCTCAGTTGTATTTGAAAATCTCAGTGCATGACAGTGGTACAAAAATATGTGAAATGTCTGACTTAGCAGAACTTAAGGACCCAAGACAAAAACTGTGAAAGCCTCAAACTTAACCCTGCTACCTGTCCATTAACCCTGGCAGCACAGTTTTAAATTAGTGGCCAAGACACTTGTGTGGGAAGTGGGGCATCCTGGGTGCCAAGCCCCTCCATCAGCAGGAGGATTTCTTCCATGTCATTAGAAAAGCCCATGCAATGGGTCTTTGGAAGAAGAACTAGAATTTGGACTCCCCCAGCCACAAGGTGAGAGTGTTTATATGGCCAACAGGAGCAGCTACTTCAGCACAGCTGTGACCTATGCTATCCTTAGGCTCATCTGCTCTGTCATTGCCTTCTGAAATAGTCTTTGAGGACTATGATCTAAGGAACACTAAAAAACATGGGTCAGTCTTAGGATGTCTTTTACACTGAAGACCTTTGTGCAAGTTAACTCACCCTGCCAACAAGCAAGACAAACCAGCCCCTCCTCAGGTCTCTGTTGCCATCAAGGTCACTGTATCTGAGCTGAAACATTTAGAGACAGTTCCAGCATGTCTACACTAAGTTTCAGTGACTTGGGGGTGCAGGTCGAGTCTCAGATAGTTACAATATCATTATATTCATCCACAGGGGCAGAAAAATCAGTGCATGAGGTTTAAGTTACTCTATGTCGGCAAACTAATTAGGCCATCATTGTACCATAGATATTATTAGGACACTAATAATGGAATAAAATTTTTCTTGGGTCTCAGAAATCCCACAAAAAGAGGTAAACTGGTTAGCATTGATGCTTTTCCCAATATGTCAACAATAGCTTCAAATGCTAGTGTCCTGGTCCCCAGTAGCCGATTTGGCCTAAACCACAACAGCTAGCTACAAAAAAAGGGATAGAGAATGGAAAGCATAGTCCAAAAATACTTTTGGTATCTCACATAGTCAACCTTTTCTGCCCATTAATGGGCATGGCAGAAATAAATTATTAATTAATTAACAGTAAAACTCAACCGTGTCTTCAGCTGTAGAGTGATCTAGCCAGACATCCACATGGGGGCATCAGTAGAACCTGTAAGCATCCACGCTGCTACTCAGCTTGTTGACTGGTAAACAGAAGTTACAAAGTACACGTAAGAGCAGCAGTTTCGAGACACAGAGAAAAACAAATTAATATTTCACATGTAAAAAACAATGTAAAAGTCACTATCAAGGTTCAAATTATTTCCCATAATGTAAATTATGCCCCACAATTTCTTCTGTAATTTTAATCAACACCATTACCACTTGCGTTACAATAACCACTCTCTTTGTGCTAAAACATCCAAAACTTGGAAACAGCAAGAATGCACACGGAGCCAAGCAGTGAGATGCTAAGAAAAAGACATGCTAAAATACTGTGGGTCACATTTATGTAATTGTATCTTAAGCTTTGGTGGCAGAATTCACTTACATGATTTGCTTAGTAAATCTCTTTTTTCTTTTACTGTGATCCAATCCAACCCAGGCCATACCATTGGGGGTTAAAACCAAACAATTCCTAGGTAGTACACTGAGGAAGGCCAGTTAAATATAGCAGAAGAACTGCTTCCTATGCTACCTCCTCACTTCTACTTGCTTCTAGGATGCCCAGGTGGTGTTCACACAGGCGACTTTGCATCTACCACAGAACTTTTTCTTGACCCTTAAAAGGTCTGCCCCTCTCCCCTCAGACATCTACACTCCATCCTTCTGGCCTACATTTCAAATATAAACAGCTTTTCCATGGGACCACAGCCACTGAAATATGGCAGAGTTCCTGTTATTTCATTTTGCATCTATGAATCAGCATATGTCTGTCCTGCTGTTTTGCAGAAAACCAGCTCTATCCAGTTGTTCCAGTTAGACTAAGTCCCTAAGAGAGAGTTTGTGGAGCTGTAGGCTGTCAGGCCTGAGACAAATGTGAATATTCCTAATACATGAGGAATGATAAATGGTACAGCTAGCTAAAACATGGTGCCCTAGTTAAAGACCTATTAACGGATGCGTTGCCACTAGTGTGCTCCTTATCTAGTGTGTTGCTCAGTTTCAATGCCCTCCATTCATAAAGTCTATACATCTGTGTTTTAACATACTTGAGCTACCCTATGTAATTTAAAACGTGACCCATATGATCAGGACAGATCTCAACACTGACACTGTCAACACTAGGTAATATTTTAATTTTAGCAGGAGATGTCAACTTTTATTAGCATGTACTATAAGTTGTAATTTATTCACAAATGACTTGCCTTTTTAATTTTTTTTAGCTCCTTGAGATCCCCTCACATATATTGCTATTGCTACATCACCTTATGCTATTAATATTTTACTTACTTTTCTTTAGCCTGGGTATGGTAACTGTTAATTACCAAGATAAATGTCAGTTTATTTTAATGAAAATCCTCCTGACTTAAACAAAGCCAGCATAATGTTCAAGCACTTATAAATCAAAGTAAGGCATGTTTAAACTAAAATGAATGCATGACTGAAGTTATTTGAAGCACCTTGTAAAAAACTGATGGTTTATCTGTGATGCAAATACAGACAATGTAAACAACTAAGAGATGATTTCAATAAGGAGTTAAAGACAAGAAGAAAGAAAATATAAAGCCAGGTTTTTCCCGTTACTGTAAAATTTATATTTATGTCTTAATGCTTTAGGGTCTTCTCAGCCCATCACAGAGCATTTGTAGGTACCAGTCAGTCTGGTATGTCTAAATCTTTAGCCCAATTCCAGAATGCATTGCTGAGGAGAAAAGAAAATAAAGGTCAGTGAAATTCTCTCAGCAGACTACTGAATACCAACAGATACAGCGTGGGTTACTGTTTTTTTCTTTTAAGAAACTACTGCAAAATTACCAGCTCTGTGTCAGAAAACTGGGATGAAGAAATAGGGAGAGGGAGGTAAGTCGAAAATGTAGTTACAGGTTGAGCAGCAGGAAGCTGCCGGCAGTCCACCATAAAGTTTTCAGTTCAGAGTGTAGGGGAAAGGGTGAAATACAATGTCACCAGTTAATTACTTTTTCAATAGAAGGTTAGCAATGTGTTACTAAATTACTTGAAATAGATTTATTTAGACAGCTAAAGCAACAAGCAAAAACAAAATGGAAATTATCCAAGCATAATTGAGAGTATTCACTTAAATTCACAAAAAACAGAAAGAATACTTAACAAATGTTTACTTATGATTCCTCCTGTCTCACAGTTGTGTTTGAAGGTTACTGTTCAGTGCTTGTTCCTCCCAGTGGAAAGACAGCACTAATGCCAATGTAAGTATGGAGTAAGAGATGAGAGACATTAAAATAGAACAGGCATTATGGAACAGTTGGGACTATCAAGATCAGTGCAGTTAACATCAACCAGACCATGCCTGAAGTGTAACCATTCTCGAGTTCTGCAAGATACTGTCCTAACATGGGTTAATTCTGAAGACAGATACTAAGTTAGCTCTTTCACCTCCTTGTGGAAGCCTTGAGAGCTTTGATTCTGCAGAAAAGCCGCTTCCTAGAAAACCATGGGTAAAGTAAATGCATGCAGATGGATCGGTATATATATACACTAGTCCAAGTTCATTATGGGACTAAAATGTGAAGAAAGTAATTACTGCTCGTTCAAGGCAATGAAAGTACTGCAGCAATGCCACAGTAAGCCAGATACATGTGAAAGTAAAAGGTGAACTGTTATTTTTTCTAAAAATGTGCCCAAGAATTAGCAGAGCAAATATTAGAAGGAAAAAGTTCCATACAACATGAACTGAGCTTGACATTTGAAATAGTGGCTGATAGAGCTGCAAACACTGAGGACCACCCAGAGTGAACAAAGAGGTAGAGGAGCATGCAGAGAGATGAACCAGATAGTGCAGTTATGTACAAACAGCCTGGAATGTCAGTGATAGAATGTAACTTAACCAATGCAAATGCCAAAAAAAAATGAAGATAACAAATGAGAACATGCTAGGAGGCAAGGAAAAACCAAATCAACAGAGACCTACGCAAGCAATGAAAAAACATGACAGATGAGAATGAAACCAAAAGGGAAGGTAAAAGCAGCAGCTGGTTATGAGAACTGTTTGATTTGTAGGAAATGTGTAGGGTCTGTGGGAGTTAACTAGTCGGATACACTTGCAGCTGCTCACAGATTTGGAAGCTGATCACATCCTCCAGGTTCAGCTGCAGGGTAAGATTTTACAGAACAAGAGCCTCCTTTTCCTTTCACATCATACTGTTGGTTTTCCTCCACAGAAAGGATCAACTATCACCTGCCCAGAGGCTGAACACAGGGGCTTCATTTAGGCTTCTCATTTACTCTTCAGTTTTCCTTATCCCAGAGCATCGCTAAGACACCAAGACCCAAGAAAACTTGCTACAGTCCTCGCAGAAGTGACGGTCTGCTCCATGCTCATTCAGTACAGCCAACTAGCACAGCCACTTAAGTGAAATGTTCTTGGCTTACAGATGTTACAAGATCTTTTGCAAGGTGGCTCCCGCGCAAACGTGCCTGCATTGCCCTGGTACACATGTGCAGCTTCTCATGCTGCCTCGACATCCCAGGGTGTGGTTCTAAGCGAGGCACGTCCCAACTGAGGGTGCTCCGAATTCCAGCCACCTCTGATGCTTCTGCCTCTCAAATAGCTGTGAATTTGAGAAAAGGTTTAACACAAGCCTTCTGCAATTTTTCACAGCTGAGTTGCTGAGTGGGTGAAAGAATGGGTCAAAACAGAGGGCACTCACAACATCTCTGCTGCAGCTCTCGAAAGCTAAATTCAGAAGAGAATGGTCCAAAGATGCCTACTACATAATTAGAAATATCATTTCTGTACTAGAATAAAATAGGATAGAACCTGTTGGTATTTTTGGTTTTGTTCTTGTTGGCAAATTTCTATTTGTTGTAATGTTTTATTCAGGATCTTTGAAGGACTTCTGGCCAGCTGCGGACTGCAACCATGAATATCCCCAGCACTTCAGATTGCCTGAAAGCTGTGTTTAGATTTTTCACTTGGACATTCCATCTCCATACAGTTCCAAGTCATATGTTCCAAGCCATGGAGAGATGCTTGTATAGTAGACCTCTGTTATGTGCTTACTGGTAACACGTGGCAGGCTTTCTCTGCCAGTTACGCAAAAGGAGCCTTCCATACACTTAGGAATAGTCAGTGACAATACTGAACCTGATGGTTTCCCAAGGGCTGTTACTACACGCCTTTACCATAACAGGAGCACAACATTCAGCTCATCGCTGCCAGACATGCTGAAAGCAGGGACACAGTATTACGATCTTAGTGCTTGGTATCTGCCTGCTTTATTTAAGCTGACTTAAATCTGCAAACAGAAACCCAGCTGTGCACTCTTTTCCTAACTTTTCAGTTCATACTCCATATGTAGATCCACAAATATAGCCAGAAAACAACTCCACATCTGAGAAGCAAAACAAAAAAAAACCCAAAATCAACAAAAAAAAAGACCCATGTTACAGGAAGGTGAAACAAGAAAAACTCAGATGAGTCAGCCTGCTTTGGGACCAGGGGGGCAGATTCCTAAATAATCCCTAAATTAGCTGGGAAGGAATTATTGCTTCTCCAACTCATAGGTCTTACCTAACAAGACATGCAGTCTACATGCATAACCTTTCTTGATGAAATATTCTCACTTATAATAAAATCATTACAGAAATGTCAGTAAAGAGTGCTAGTATTAATGACATCATGAGCCCCTGGTGCCATCCCATGCAATCCTGCTCACAGAGGATCAGCAAATGTAAGGAGATTCTAATTTTCTTTCCATCTGAGGTATGATACAGATCACACAATTGCTAAAGCAGGATCACGGTGTCACCTAAACTGCTTTCAGAACTGCTGGGACATTCATGTCACTCTAAAAGCCTCAAGTCCTGCAAGCTCTGAGAGGTGGCCAAAAGTTGAGATGCCAATGTGCCATCTTTTTCTGGCTTGGAAACTCACAATCCATGCATGATGCAGCACCCTACTCCTCCCCTATTCTATTCTGCTGTAGTTATACTCATGAATAAGCATAGTGACACCTGTCCTCGGTGAGTGTCATTCAGTCCTAATTGCATGACACCACCTTGTAGTACTTGTTCTGAAAAAGCATTACTGAATAACACTGATGAAGTGCAGTAGAGCCAACAGAATATTTCTATGAAATCTTCAATTTTCCAGCACTTCCTGATTATCTTCTGATTTGAGCTGTGTGACCCAGATGAGCATTAACATTGATTTTTTAATTTAATTACAGACACTCTGGCTTGGAGAGCTGTGACATGCTGAAATTCAATTGAATTGGGCTTGCCCTGGCCTCCTCCTAATACACACTGTGCTGATTAATCCAATCCTGTTCTGATTTTCTGCAGCACAGGCTACATTTATCTGTTCCCATTCCTTCACAACGAATGCCATTTGCATCCCTGATTCAGCACTGATTAACCATCAGCTTCTTGTACTTCATTGAAACAGTTACCACAGAAAACTATTGCGGGGCAGTAAGAACAAGACAAAGGAAGGGCAGGTAGGAGCTCAACATGTGTTTTGGGGACAGATTTACAGATTTAGATTTGTATAGGCTGCAATAGGCATATATTATTCAGAACATCTTTATTCATCTACATCTTCATTCCCATCCTTTCCTTTTGACAACACATGTGATTGTATTACAGCTCAATATTTTATCTCACAAATAATGTAAGCAGATTACATCCACCCAGTGCCAAGTCTTGAGAACCGATGCTAGCCGTGGGATAAAGACATATATTTGTTTACTCCATTGGCTCATGGAAGGAACCAGTAAGAAAGACTATTTTGAGCTAAAAAGTCCCGATTCATGTTTCTTACCTATAAAATCATAAACAGACACCAGCATACTGGAACTTATTCTTAGTCACTATCACAATAAAATCATGTTCCAGGATGTCCGGAATACAGCTATAAAAGTTATGTCATCAGGAGATTATCAACAGTAGAATTTAAAACACTTTAAAAAGTTTAATATCCATTTTCCTCTTCATAGAACAACTAACACATAAGAAAGCTTATGGCAGAATTTTTTAAGAGGGATTCAGAACCTCTTTCAGAAGTTACCTGGGAACTTTCATTCAAAACGGAAATTGAGTTCCCAAATTACTTAGATTTTGACACCTACCTTTAGGGTCTGAGCCTGCAATTAGGGAAAGGTTTAGCTTTAAGGATTTGAACATTAGAGCTTCCTAGTTTCCATCTGTTAACTGGGCCACGGCTCTTTTGCTCTGACCCTACAACACCCTTGTCAAATTCCTATTTACTAAGCACCAAGTAATTAAGTTATAACTGTTTCCCTTGACAGCTATTCCTTCCCTCATTCTTGCCCTAGTCTCCACATCCCTCAACCTTACAAAGAATTAGGTTTTAAGACTTCAGGCAAGCTTTCAACTGATAAATTCACACCTTGCTGTGTCTGTAGATCTGTAGAGCTTTACTCTCTAATGGTCTCTGTTAATGGGAAAAGGAAGAAAACCATTTTAAATAAGAATACCCAGGCCATATTTTTCTTCTCTTATGTATTTATAAGATGATGGCTGTCATGATTTTGGGACAAAATCTTTGCATTTTTCACTCTCTATTTCAGCAGTGCAGTCTGCCTGGGGTTTTGAATTGTACAAAAAAAAGCAGATTTAAAACATATTAAGTAATGCCCCAATTCAGTAATTCCTCCTTTAAATTATAGTAGACTTTATATAGCAACAAAATACAGGATGTCTGTTCACATGTATAAAAAACCCGTCAATTCAGAAGGTGTTAGCAAAGTTACGATCAAAGATTTACCAGTCTTTTGCTGAAAGCCCCTTTCAAATTATAAAGTCTTTCAATTTTGCTTTTTAAAAAACATGCTTCCTTGTAGTTCACAGGCCACCTGTGAATTTCTGAAGAGCTCTCCTGTAGAAAATTACAGGGGAGGGGGAAAAAGAATAATATATCATAAATGTACCTGAAAAATATTATTTATTATAAAATATGCCTATGACATATGACCAATAGCAACAGTTTCTTCAAAAGCCTTCTGCCATTTGAGTATTTAACCTGGGGACTTAGCATCAACATTATTAACACGCTTAGTAACACAAATGCTGAAATATATGTAAATTCAAAATCGTGCATCCTTCTATTGTCATACGAATGATTACACAAGGGCTACATTACTGAATATACCACACATTCAAAATTGGTTTGTTTACACAAACAGAAAATAAACATAATAACAAATAAACAAATTATACAGGGCTTTATTTTTCCCTATATAGGCTGCCTTGCTGAAACACTGAAGCTGGCCCCTAGACACCGTCTTCTTCATAAGGATCACTTCACATTTTACATTTAGTATTCAACTGCTCAGTAAACATTGTGTTCTTTCTCCACACAAAATTAAAAAGAAACCCATGCTTTGCACCATGTCAACTACAGCACTTTAACATTCAGAATAACTTCTACAAACTTTTACCAATTAGGTGAAAAAGTTTCTTTGGATAATTCTTAAGTACTCTATCTTCAATGCCACTCTTAAAGCCAAACTGAAATCTTGGGAGAAAACAAATACTTTAGTCCCTTTACCAATGGCAAAGACAGCACCAGGTATTGTTTTAAAAATACAAGACTGAAAAAGATGTCTGGTTCATTACTTTACAATCAAAACCGATTTATAATCTCTTTCAATAAATCTACTGCCCCATTTTAAAAGTGACACATTTGTTCCTACTCTCCCACTGGGATTGCTTTACCCCAATGTCTAGAAATATTCTTCTCGCTTCCAGCTCCATTTTATTCCTGGATTATGCTCATTTTATGCTCATTTGTTTTTCTGCCACATATTCTGAGATAGCTGAAGTCAACTATGTTTTTTGAGTTAAGCTGCATCTCTGCTGTTGAAACAACACAGTGCTTTTTCTCTCTCTAATGAAGTAATTTGTTACAGTACGTTTAGAATTCTCAGTAGCATTACGCAGGACAGATTCATGACTTTTTACAGTCTCAGAGCACTTGTTTGGTCCACTGATACTTTTAGCTGTATGCTAAACTTAAAGAATAGGAATATTGCAGCTGACCTTGACAACATTACAAGAGTGCTTCACATTTTTTAAGCTAAAATGCTCTATGCATTGATGGGTTGAACCCAAGGGAGCAGGATCTGAGGTAGACAATACAAAGAACAGGCAGGAGATCAGACGCAGTGAGGACAAGCTTGAGCATCAAGAAAGAATAACCTAGGGTAAAACGTTTGAGGGGTTTGCTCTTCACTTTTCACATAGTAATTCTTATTTCATTAAGATCACACCTATTAAGATTTCTCTAACAATCTATACTATATTCACATATGATGCATTTGATGAATTAGAAATTTAAAAAGACAAAAGTACCCTACTTGATATCAATGATCGAGGGTTTCTTTTTGTGAACCAGCTAAAATGTTTCAAACCAAGCTATTTTTAAGACTAAGTCTATTCCGAGGTACAAACATAAAATATTATTTGTGAAAAATCATCATATATTACAGATTGAAAAATGTCCTATTCTACGGCGCAGACCTTAAGTATTAAACTCTATTTGCACACTCATGCAAGACAAAGCAAATATTCAAGTATTGGGCTACCTCTACCTTCTCCTGCTTTCCCAGATTTTAAACCTAGGCTTCCCTCTTCCAGAAATAATCATAGGAATGGGAGCAAGAGGTGGGCTGTAGCCTTTGGTGCCATCAACTGCTGTGAGGAAACATGGAAACTAACGTTCTGACAAAAAAATGCAGGATCAAACACTCAGGTGTTTGTCGCAAGGTGGTGGATGTTTCCATGTTGCACAAACTGGGGTAAGATCCTGTCTGCTCCTGCAGTTCTGTCCTGAGCTGTAATCATGCTGAAGTTTTTATGTAAAAGACTCACACAGTGATGCTGCGGAGCTCACATAAGTAGGTGTGGCTGGATCAGGGTGGTTCTTTCAAATGGATTGTAGGATTTAAGATTTCTACAGGTTCAGCACTTACTGTCTTTTGACTTAGTAGCTGTTTCAGAAGAATCTGCAGTTTACTTTTTTAATGATAGGTGGCTTCAATTCATATAAAGATATTTGTGCAAATCCCTATTATTGATCCTGCAACATACAGCTGGAGAAGGGCTACATTTTTCATACTTTTTTCCCTTTGCTTGCTACTGGGTTGTCTGAGGTTTTGATTATTCATTTTTTTCCCAGGCTGCTCTGTTTTCCTCATTGTCATGTCAATTGATTTTCTTGAACGATTCAAAACTAACATGTTTGACAACTGTACAGAAAATATATTTAAAACAAAAAATTAGATTGCTCTTCCCAGATCCCGAAGACACTGTTACCCAGCTAACCCAAGTCAGAGGGAGAATATACTGATGTCTTCAGCAAATGCTGAAGGGTTTGAAGTCTTTTTCTAACCATAAAGGGCTGATTCCTTAGTTGCAGAATATGTGACATTTTATATTGCAGGCTATCAGTTGATAATAACACGATGAAAGCATATATATGTATCTCCACTGTATAAAAGGACTTTTAAAAGCTGGCTTCAGAACAATTATCCAGTGATAACAGTGAAGGCAGTAGTAAGTTACCCAACTTTACTATAATGCAGACAGAATCTTGATCAGTTCCCAAAACTTTATTTGTAAAAACCATTCTGGTGAATTGTGACAGCAGAGCACCTAACATGGTATCTTCCCTCGGTCTGGTAACACGTGCAAGAAGCCCTGCCTTGCCAGTTGCAGGGCATACCAACCACAGAAAAAAAATTTCTCCCTAATTACCTTTATTATAACAAAAAGATACTTTGTTTTAATTTTCATTATTATTGCCCAAAATACTGTCAGCAAATACCTAATCTTCTGAAGCTCACAAAGCTTTTGATTTCAAATATTAAATGTGAAGTCTTGTTTCCTTTGATTATTTTTTTTGATTTGTTGAATGCAGTCCAGTTCTCACGTGGGTGAAGAAGAAACACTCCTATTCATTATACTCATTGATTTGTACACCTTCACTTTGTCTTCCGTATGTCCCTTACCTGAGGCTCAACCCTTTCAGTCTAGTTTCTTCCAAGAATTCTGTCCTTTGTGAGAATAGTTCTTATGAAAATTCTCCTACTCCAACCCTAAATCCTGTTTCTCAGAGTCTTCTCAGTCTTCCACTCCCAGCTGCTGTCCATCAGCATGACTGAAGAGTAGCTGAAGATGTACATGTTAGACTGTAAACTCTATGGGACAGACATGCCGAATGTGATCCTTTGTTGTCTTCCAAGCTGCGCAGGAGTTCACACCTAAGCACAGCAGGTTGTGTACATCACGACCACTCGAATGTGGCAGGGCACCCCTTCCCACTTTGCATCCCCTCAAGTCACTAGCAAAAAACTAAGTCAATTAAATCTTGAATCATTTTCAATTAATGCGTGATTTGAAAGTGTTTTCTGTCACTAGAAACGTTTCAGAAATTAACGCAAATGCTCAGAATTAAGTTTGCTTTGATGCTAATTAGTGAAATCCTTTGGAAATACATAAAGCAAGACTTTCGTTTCAGTTCCCGTCATTGGACAACAGTGGCCTCATTGGAACCACCTCACAAAATTGTGAAATCAGACTGTGTACTATATTCCTTGGGGGAACATTATTAAAACAAAGATAAACTTGCAGCCAGTGAGATTCAGATGGACTCTTTGTACTAAGCATAAACACGGATGTTTGCTTGAGTCACTACCTGAATCCAGGCACCTCAGATTAAGAAAAATTAAATTCTCCTGTCATCATAGACAAAATACAGATAAAGAACCTACTGTGTACTCTCATAAACCATGTATCATATACTTAAGAGAATATCTGTTGCATAACAACAGTGAATTTAATTATTTTGTTTCAACAGTGAATTTAATTATTTTGTTTATCTGTGAAGATTTAAGCGAAGATATATATCTTTGCATTTGCATCTTGACATGACTAATGAAAGTACAGTGTTTTGTCTGCAACTAATTCATTTTCACTTAATACGGCAATGACTGATTAATTTCATTTTCTGGTGTGGAGGACATCCTGTAACACAGTCAATGTTGCTTCAGAACCTTTGAACTTAATTATCTCCAAATAGAAGGCAGAGTAATAGATACAATTTTTCTCTCTCTTTTTCTCTTTCTTTATCTCTGAAATTACCTGCTGTGTATCAGAAGATTTTTCAAAGATTTATGGTTAAGCAAATGCTACTCTTAATGGTGCCCAATTCTCAACAGGAGCTTTGCATTGGTAAGGCAAGTAAAATTTGATCTGGAAATGTCTGTTAACATTATGCTTAATATAATTTCTTTAAACTAAATTTGAAAAAAAAAAATCACCTACGATTAGAGGCCTGGTCCTACTTTTCTAAGAGTATACAAAATTATGATTGGCTTTTATGGAAGTTTTGAATGTGCAAGGAATACAAAATGGTATTAAAGAATATTAAGTTGCTTCTCTAACACAAAATAGGGTTATGAATACCAAATAACTAGACTGTGGTCAAAACACACTGGTGATGAGATCTCTTGAATTTTGAGAACCCACATTTAGAAATGTGCTCTCTCAATGTAGAACAAAGTTAGGTATTTTAGTTCAATTTCTAATTGTTTTAAACAGCATTCAGAGACTTCTCACATCATTGCCGAAGTGTTTTTCCATTCCACTTTTGCGGAATGGAATCTTGAACTCTGAGACATTATTGAAAAATGACAAATCAGGTATGATGGCTGAGTCAAGAATCAAGATGGCCATGACACTACTGGGTGAAATCCTAATTATTAACACCAGTTGCTAAATCTGCATTGACTTAAACAACAATAAGCCTTCACTTGTGACTTAGAAGTTTCTTTTGTGGATATTCTTTAGCATTCCTTTTACACACGCTATCATAATTTGGAAGCTACACAAATGTGGGCAACACCACATAGGAAATTAAAAACTACAGCATGCAAGAATGATTTTTTTTTAACAGTGCTACGTTTCCAAAAACAAAATATAATTATTTCTAGAGGATATTCAGTAACACATGCGCCAAGTCAGCATTCTGAATTTTTAGTTGCCCATATGCAGGGAAATCCTTGGCCCACTACCCCTGCAGTGATGCTAACAATGGAATGATAAGGAAAACTGTTTGGACGTGAACATAAATAGCTTTTAGCTTTCTTAGCAAAATCTTAACCAAGCAAAACTAGTACTAGGTCAAACAACATGGGTTTTTAGGGTGAATTTTGACTAAAAACATCCTTTTGATTGGAAAAAAATAGGTTTCACTTTCAAAACACTACAAAAATATTTTGGCTGCTTCAACTTTTGTTTTCAGTTGTTATTATTTTAAGGCAAAACCACCTGCTGACAGTAGTATAGATGCTCATACAAGGTTTAGGTTTTTTAATTATACTGCATTTTCGGCAAAAAGATTCCATTACCAAAAATGCTGCTCTGATATACCTGTAGTGTATCCTCAATTTTAGCTCCATCCTATTTCAAAGTTTTGACAATGATTAAATAAAAAAGACGATGAAAAGAAACTTTACAGCAGCTCTTCTTTCATATTATTGTCAACATTGAGTCGGCATGAAATGTTTCACACGTAAAAGTGAGTTTTTTAACCAAAATATTGCATGTGCAGAATGAGTCATATTATAAGTCACACAACTTCTGTCAAAAGAAAGAAACACTTCACATAGAACTGATATTCATCTGGTTAAAAAAATTATCTGTTTTTATGAAATGTGATTTTGATCTCTGCAAATCATGCTGCTCGTAAGGAACTTTTATACAACACACACACCATTTTCAAATTCATAAATTACCAGCTGTCACAGATTGCAGCCAATCTTGCCCCCGAGGTTCTTCAAATTCTTCTCTTTGCTGTGGAACATCCTACAAGTTTGCCGAGAGCTGAAAAGTTGCTGCCCAAATACAGCAGATTTATTACAAGAGCTGAAGAGGTTCATGGCAATGACCAGTTATTTTCCCTTAATGTAGCCCATTGTTTTCTCACCAAAAGCTACTCTTGGTTGCCAACATTTTTACATATTCCTGTTTGCTGGATTTTATAAAGAATGGAGTTTTAAACAGTAGCTGCAGAGCTACTTTAAATCAGGAAACTCCACCAAATCAATATTCTCTTTGGGTGATTGACTTTCTGAACTTTATTTTCACCGCAGTTTTTTGTCAGACAACATACTTGCTATCCTAGACAGAGCTCAGTCAGCAAAACTTCCTTGCAGGATATTAATCACATTTGTGGCAGACCTGTGGCATCTTCCTCTCTGCCAGGAAAAAGACCGCATGTATCCACAGAAGCTCCAATTGCTGCCTGGGGACTTCACAGCAGCATTCATCGAACTTTAATTAAAGAGTCCCCTTTGTCCCCTTTTTTGGGCTGCCAGCCTGATATCATATATGGGAAGATAAGCAGAGAAGTAGAACAGATGGTGGCAACAGATGCCATCTCTCAACACAGGCGAAAGGCCGTGGTTAAATTCACAATACCACAACTCCCATCTTTCCCTCAACACCCCCCACCCCCGTATTGTCACAAATACCCTTTGGCACCGGCAGTAGTCCTCTGTACCTACCCCAACTGTAACCGCTAACTTCCATGCAGTCATATTTCCCAACTTTGACATTGGTTACGATACTCAGCTTCAACACAGGTTGATTAACTTAAACATTAAAATTACTTCTATTCAATTTGCATAAAGTATCATGCGTGTAACTGCATATGGTTCACACTGGATAAATATTAACCCATAAAATATAATTCAGAATTGAGGTATCATTCACTGGTAAGGCCCCTATATGACCTCCAACCAAATGCACTAGCAAAATTACTATAATCTTTGGTGCAGGATCAGCCTATACGTTGCCAGGAATCAATACTGCCAGGTAGTGAGCACTCTAGCTGGAAGTGCTCTGAAATAAATTTTTAGCCTGAGACACATTATCAGGAGAGGAAGTTGGTTACACCACATCCTCCGACCCACACAGGAATCTTCCAACTCCGAGCAGAGCCAACACCTTGATGAAACCTGGACTCCACACTTAAAATTTAAACATAGCTAATTAAAATAAAACCAAACTTTAAGTATTTTCTACTGCTTGTTTTCCTAGTTGCAATAACAACTGAGAGCAACTAGAAGAAGGACACATTTTACTTTTTCTTAATTTTGTGTATTTTCAATATTTTTGTACAAGTTTCTCTATTTCATATGTAGTCATTTAGTGTGTTATTTGTAAGAGCTTTTAACATGGTAATATAGAAAACAGAAAATAAAAAGTGCTAACATTTTCAGGAGCACTCAGAAGTCCAGCATTTGAAACTTACATTAGGTACTGAAGTACTGATTTCTAACACGTGTTGTCTCCTTTAATCTTCTTTGATACACAGATAATAGATATTTAAGACAGAAGCACTTTAGAACTATTTGCACTGGTCCTGATAGCCAGCCATAAAACTGGCAACAGAAAATAAAATGTGTATGTCTTCCAGGAAAAGACTTCAAGATAACTGCATGATACCGCCAGCCAAAAGGTAAATACCAAATTCCAGTTTCCAGAGCCAAAATGTCTAGGAAAGACTAAAAGCAAAGAAGAGGGCAAGCCTTAGCACCTGTAATTCATCTAGCAATACATTCATATTCTAGATGTTCTGATGTTTGCAGTCACCTAAAAAATGTCAAGTGCAACCCTCCTGTAGAATTAATATGTGAACTTTTTTCCTCAATTATCTTCCCTAAGTGTCTTAGAAGTTGTTCACAGACCGACCCCCTTTCACTCCCCATGGAGTCCAAAGATCACATGCTGACAGCCACAATTAGAAATTCAGCAGCCAGATGAACTGCCATTTAAAAATACTTACAGTTTTAGAAGGCGGGTTTGTGAGGAAAAATTACGGGGGGGGGAGAGGGGGGGACGACAAAACAAAACATAAAAATTCTTTATTGTACGTCAAAAAGATTCCATAGAGGCATCTGGATATTTTAGCAAATTTCGTAACTTTTTAACTTCTCTAGGCCAAGTCCGATTGTCCTTATCCCACAGCAAGTTCAGATCTCCAAATCTCTTAGGGCCTTAATGGACTGCTACTAAAAGTCAGTGGCTAAGTCTCATGTCGACTGACTTCCAGATGGCAGAACTGGGGAGTGATCTCTCCATGCCTGTTATGTCTCCACCAAGTTAACTCCTTAAATCTTCACGGCAAAATATTAACAGCCAGATGTCTTAAACAGGCCCACTTGTGCTATGAAGCAGATCTTCCACACAGATGGGTCCAGGTCCTCCATGCTGACTCTGGCTGAATCATGCACTCCCGAGACTCCCTGCTAGGAAACCCTTGGCAGTTTCTGAGACAGCTGATTTCCTTCAGCCCGAAGGTGTTTCATACACATGTAAATGTGGGAAGTACTATGACAAATTAAGTAAGATCTCTGCAATATAAGAATAAGTATACTGGATCAGAAGAAATGAAAAGAATAAATTAGAAGATGCAAAAAGTCTAGTATGCAGCTTTTACTCACAGGAAGAAAGCATTCATACATTAGCCTTGGATTAGTCCTAAAAACTAGAAAAAGAAGAGATAATGTCTGTCTCTAAAAAGATTAGTTTTCCTGCTGTTCATGGAGTTTTTGAAATATATAAATATACAGTTACTTTTGCACAAATGTTCACATTGGTTGCTTATTATTCAATTCATCTGTGTTAGTGATTAAGCCATCAAAACTGATTTATCATTTTCAATAGTCTCGGAATTCAACATTCCACTCTGCAAATGCCGAATGGAAAAACACTTAGGCAATAAAGTAAAAAGTCCCTGAATGCTGTTTATCAAAGTAGTAACATCTGAAGATGAATTCAAATACAGAACATCTGCCGACATGTTGTCATAAAAAAACACAGCTGCATTACAGGCCACATACATTCTCTCAGGATATCTGCTGAGATGGGGGAAAAGAACCCTAACCCAAGAAGGAAAGAGGGGCTAAAAACACTTCCCCCTGTAATAAAGATATTAATACAGACATGGCATCAATGTAGAGCTCAAATTCGGTCTTATTCTTGAACACAGGATAGAGATTTGCTGCCTATACTTGCAGCCATTCTTGCCACAACCAGTACTTTGCTGGCTGGGGCTAGATGCTGTTGCTGTGACTCATCCGGGATATCACCACGCCGCAGGAGAAATCCTGCTGTGATCTACAGTCTGTTCAATGTAGGAGTATTACAGTAGCTCACAGAAATTGTTCTGGGGCCCTTACAGATGCTAAATCGTACCTTACTTCTTCTATTACAAACAGTTCAAGTGCAACTGACTTGGGCTACTCATTTGAGTAAGATTTTATTTATTGTTGGTACAGATGCAAGAGCTGAGCCTTTAAATTTCTCAAGAAAAATGCATTTTCTAACATATGGTATAATGCAGATTATAAAATCCTTGAGGAGGCTTAAGAACAGGTCACACAACTAGCATACTTCCAATGTTTCCTTTGAATGCCTTTGGTGTTCCTGCAGAAGAAGGTGTCTCCTTACTCCACCCCCAGTCCTAAACCTTCCTATGTGCTAGTTTCTCATTAGGACCTGCTAACACCTCCCTCCTTCCTCAGGGAGGATCTGATTGTCTCACTTGGTCACCAAGGATCCCTCAAATCATATTGCCAGGCTTCCTTGCTCTCCCCTTGCAAGAGAGCTGGGGCTCTACACATCTCCCCTCTCCCCATAACTCTCTCTGTGCTTGGGTCTGTGTCCCCCTAACTCTTCTCCATCCTAACTGCACTACATGGTTTTTTCATTCACTTTATTCAACCTTCCTCATTTTTCTCCTATTTAGGAGATGAACCATTCAGGATGTCAATTCTTCTAGAAGGACTGTAAGATCCGAGATAGAGATCTGTTATGCCAAAAATGCTAGGAGCTGGCACCAACCAGCTCTTTGACCTACTGTAATGTTTCCCACACTCTGATCTGTGCATGACGGGCAAGTGGAGATTCCAGAAACAGAACAAAAACATTCAAAAACCCTGAATTTAACAAGATAAAACTCTAATGAAGTTTAAGAAACACATAGATAGGGTATATTCACAAGGTTACTAAAACAGTGACTGGAGCTCTTGTCAAGTAAACCGGGCCATCTTCAGCTCAGCAGGGTTGGGTGTTGCTACCAGGGAAAGTGCCCTGATGCACTAATTCCAGTGGATTAAGTGCTTTGCCCCTCTGCATCCAGAAACTACCCGGGTGTGCACTGGGTGCGTACCTGTGTATTCACTCACAATCCTCAAGTTGAACCAGCCAGTGAGTAGCAGGCTCTGGCACCTGGCAGGGGTATCAGGTGGGCAAACGGTTCATGCTGGTATTTGGGGGGACCCACGAATGCGGGATGCCTGTGGGACAAGTGTGTGAGTGCGTGTGTCTGTTTGCAGCTAGCATCGAGCTGCACCGGCTGGTGAGTGGGGGACCCGTGGGGTGGGTAATACAAAAGCAATTCATCTTATCCATCCCAGCAGTAAGACAGCAGTAAGTAAACGTATGCCATAAAAATGGAGATAAGCCCACACTTTGCTTAGCCATCTAGTTATAGGGCTTTTATATACATTAAATTTTAGTTGAGAAAAAAGTTTAGTGAGGAAGAGGTATGGAAGCCAGCAAGTTCTAGTGTTAACTTTCCTCTCCAGGTTTTCTCTCTATCTTCATCTATATTTCCCTATGCTTTGCATAATTTTCAAGTCATTTGTCTTATCAGTTAGATATCTGAATGCCCACATATGTACTTTGAAAGCGCATAATAAGACAAAAGGTTAAATCTTAAGTTCAAGCAACAGGAGGTTGCCATCAGTTTAAATGGGATCAGAACGTTATATGTGATTCCAAATTTATTTTTTTTCTTCTCAGTAATTCTTGATGTGTGCCTTGCTGCCTTTTAAAAATAATTGCTACTATGGTTTATTATTTATATGCTTAAGAGTCTTTGGAGGCTGTCCATCTCAAATCTTACGAGAGTCGATCTTGTTATTCATTCTTAAACATTCATGCTTCAGCATTAAATTGGCTTATTAAACAATATGACGATAATTATTGTGGAACTTAAAAATGCTGATCTTTTCATAACCCTAAAAAGTAGAAGACTCATTTTAATGTACCCACAGGAATTATGGGAACTTATTATTTCTATACTGACAAAAGTTTGTTTTATTTTAGCATAACAAATTTAGTATAAACTTCTACAGAGAGCCTGATTCGTAAACATCTACTTACTTGCACTAACTTTCTTCTCATTTTAAGGTCACAAAAGTTTTACAGTAAATTCTTCAGTTATTGCACCTTGTACGCAAAATAACATTATAATCTTACAAGCTGGCTGCAGAATTTGTTCAGAAAGAAAATGCCTTTAGTGCACCTAAATCCTGGAATTCCCTCCATTAAAATCAGTGTGACTTTTCATGCGACTAATGGCTGCTAGATCTGGCAAGAATTTGTAGAGCTGAGGCCAGAACACTACAGCTTTTCATTTTTCTGTTTGGCAGGTGAGGAAAAAATCTGTCATTCAACGGAAACTGGCAGATCTAATCATATGTGTAATTTCATATGGTTTTGCTTATCAACAAAACACATAAGCTGTATGATTTTTCAAAGCTTGTATTTTAGTTTATTTGCAGGACTGACACTTTGACCACTCAGAATGAATTAATAGGAGACATGTGGCCAAAAAGTAGAAAAACTATTTTTAAAAGTAGTCCTGCTGTGCAAGGTTTCTTCCAGTTTTAACTTATGAAAATAGTTCAGCTCTTAAGTTATTAGCCGCAGGTCATACACAGTAACAACAGCACCTACAAGCTCCTTCAGCAACCAGGATCTTTCAGCACCATACTCTACAAAAATAAAACACAGTACTCCATGTCCCAAAGAGAAGTACTTGTTTCTTACACCTTAAATGCATTAATTTTTCTCAACTCTTTAGACTTTTTATTTTCCTAATCAGTTCAATTTAAAAACAAACAAACAAACAAAAAAAGATGATGATGACCTCCCCGTTGCCTTTTCCTCACCTAACTCTGGTGACTGCAGAGAACAAGCCCCTTCCCTCCTGAAGCCACATCTGTGTATATCTGCTTCCAAATGTAATATTCCTGTAGCTTCCCTGAACTCCCCCTAGAATTTCACTTTCTATTACAGCGCATCAACTATCCTGAGAAGTTCTTCCTCAAATTAAAATTAATTGAAAGGTGCATTCAGCAGTATATTTTCATGCTCAGCAAGCTGACTGCAGTGAAGTATGGTATGACCACAGAGAAAAATATTTTCTCTGAATCTCTTTTTAATCTAGGCTTGTCATATGCTTCTGTACACTAAAAGCCTCACTTTGGCTTGCTCCCAGCCTTCTCTTGAAACAAAGCCTGGTCTCTCTTTAGTAGATTACTTGTCAGTGTGTTAACATACACGTTCAGAGCCTGGAAATAGGGCTGGTTAGTTCCTCTCTTCTAGAGAGGAACCCGCACAACTATGTCCTTGATTTTATCAAAGTCACTCTAAAATGCTCACTATTAGAATGATATGATGGTATTTCTAGTGAACGCCTATCATTGTCTCATCTTCCTTCAGAAACATTTTCTGTTTCAGAGTGACAATAAAGGCCTCTTCCACAGCAACTTTAAGACAAAGCAACCACTGAAGTCCACTATGTGTGTGCAGTACAAAGTGGACCACATGAAAAAAAATATGACTGAGTAAAAGTAGATTACATTACAGGGAGAACGAGGACTTAATGAAAATACTAGCTCGCTTTGGATTCTCATTGTTCTCCTTAGCTCTCCCGGCTTCTCTTCGTCTTTTATTTCATGACTCACTCATTTGTCCCAAGACCTTAAGAGTTTCACTCAGTGCAGCACTGGACAGATTTTTTGTTAAAGATAAATCATAATCATTAGTAGCTTTAAATCATAAATAAGCTATACTGAATTCATGTATGCTACAAGCACACACTTTTACAGAAGTGGAAATAAATAAAATGTATTTTATGTTCAGTGTATACGTATTAACGTATGTTCGTAGAAATGTAATAATATTCATTGAATGTGGAGATCTCAATAAATAAAAAATAGTGACTAAATTATTACTTTCAGATAAAACCAGAAGCTTTACAGATAAAGCTAACATATATTATCAAATATTTGGGTTTACAACATAAAACGCATTTTTACAACTATCATTGGATACTCTTTGTTGTCCAGCCTTTGAACAGGGACGTAGGATCTTTTGCACAGACCATATAAAGTCTTTTCCACTTTCTCTACCAGCCAGAATTCCCAAGACTGGGCCTACTTACACGATGCAGTGAAGTGTAGTAAACTGAACTCTGAGCTACAGCTAACAAAATCCAAACCAAAGCATTGTGCAATGGTGCTAGCTTGGGCCTTGAAAGCAGAGAAGCGGATCCTGCTGCCGTGGATACAACATCTCTTTTCTAATTCTTTTGGCATAGGTGCTACTTTCTCCAGATGGCATGATGCTGGTTAAGCAGGTAACAAAATTTCTGACATTGCAATGTGTAGACACAACCAACTTTGGTTTGAGCAGCTAGCTATTAGCTGAAGGGCTCTCATGAAAACTAATAGCCCTGCCCTTCACGCACTGGTATCAAGGTTTGCCACTTGTCTGAGGAAGCTGCATCCTAAAGAAAGTGCGAGAGAAAATTAGTCCTCATGTCTGTCCTCGCATTTTGAGAGCCAGTGATTCTCCTACTCCACATTCATCCAAAGGGAGTGATCTTTTAGCATGGCTCTGTGTGACTGACAGAGGTCAATTCTTTACAAACACATGTGACCAAGCTGAACATAAAATGACCGGTTTTAAGGGAAGATCTTTATGCAAGATCCACTGTATGCATCCGCTTACTATTTTGTAATGATTTGACGTTAACTTAGATTTTGGGAAAGTGTATGAAGTCAAAGTATCTGTGACTGCAAAGCCTTATAATTCTCTAACAGATAAACGAAGGACTAGAGAATACAATTGGCAAAATATTTAAATTCTGTGCATTAAACATAAATTCTTAGATTTTCAGGAAACCTACATAAAAGTAGACCTTGAATGTATGTTTTTTAAATTACTATGAAAAATTTGGAAGTCTCCGTATCAAGGCTGCTTGATGTCCTCTCTGTAAAATTTCCTTCTCTGCTATCAGCATCTCAATTTAAAATGTGATGATTGTTAAGGATCGCTACAGTTAGATATACTCCAGATGAAGAGCTTTTGCAGTTAAAAGTCAAACTGAGCATAACGAAACCTCCCATAGTTCACTGAAAAAAATGCATACAGATTATGACTTGTCTTCCTTTCCCTGAGCATTATAACAAAGAAAGTTATGAAAACCTGTCATTCTTCAATTCTTGTCTTCTCCCTGCTGGTATTTTTCAAGATTATCCACCAAAGATATTGTGCTTCCTCAGTATTTTTCTTGTACCTCGCTCTGCACTGACACCTTTGGTTTGCAGGAAAGATGAAATTTAGAACTAAATAGGCAGCTGTAGATCCAAACTATTTTCATTTTTTTGCTTTAAAAGATAATCAGAGGCCGCAATCTATAATGCTTTAACTTGCACCAGTCTTTTAACTGTGTGCTGGGTATGAGAATTAAACATGACGGCTTGACAGTACCTGGTCCAGCTGATTCTGTGACGTACCACAAGAAATTATAAAATCACCATTCTCAATGGTCCCTGTCTGATTTTCTGTGATACATTTTACTTTGTATCATTGTGAAGGAAATAGTTTTCTTTTCCAAAGTCCATTTAAAATGCTGCCAAGTTAACCAGCTGCCTGGTTATTTTCTTTGTAAATTCTTGTTTGTGATTTTGCCAGAATTTAATAGCTTAGGGTTTTTATGGAACAGGGCAGTCCTGCATCTGATGTTTTTGTGAAAGCTTCACCAAAAACTGGTTGCCCGACTTCTAAATGAGATTGGGGAAAAATATATACCAAGGGTGAGATTTATATTTTTAACTGGTTATTTGAAAATCTGCAACACCTTACATACATATAAATTCTATGCAGACTGTTGGTGTCATGTAACTGGGACATCGGTTCTGTGATGACAATTTTTGCTCAGACTCTGCAAGAACATGAAAGAAAAGGATACACACACACAAAAAAAAATAATGATCTGTTCTGCCCAAAATTGTAAAATACCATTTAAAGATAAAGGATCACAAAACCTTTCTTTATACAGTACAGACTTTGCAGACTAACACCTAAGTTTTCCATTATTAACCAACCCACCTATATATATATAAGAAAGGGGATAATTTTTAATGTTTCACATAATTTTCTGTCAACCTTTCTCATGTAAATGATTTTTCTTCTAAAAATATATGTCAGAAAAAGAACTGTTCAATCATATGAGTTACAAATCTGAACAATAACAAAGTTTGCTCATACTAAATTGTGAAAATCAGACTTTGGGCATGGCTTTAGGCTCTTTGCATATACAAAGGCTTTGATGAAGTGCCTCAGAGTTTTGGGTAGCAAATAAGAATTTTAGAATTAACAAAACATTTCTGCTATTTAATTATGTATATGAAATTCTGGTCCCACTGAAATTAACAGGAAAACTCTCAATGATTCTTTGAGACCACCACATCATGCATTGCTTTGGGACATGAATAAAGTGAGAGATATTACGCATGCTTTGGTCTAAGCTTGCGAACATGCAAGCCAACACAGTAATTTTCCTTTGAAGTACTATCAGCAGGTACTAGCTGCAAACTTTTTCAACTGGTTAATTATCTCATGAACATACCAAACCAATTTCTTCACAAACATTGTGGCTTGTACTTTTTACATTCTTTGTTAAAATAGCCAAAATGTTATTTTGCCTACGAAAATATGTATTTCTCCTTAAACTACGTGTTTATATCAGATACTAGAGGGATTATGTATATTTAAAAATAATGCTTCATTCATAGTTGTCCAGACCATGTTTCTGTTTGGGAAAACTGGCATGTCTAACTTTCCTGCTCCCAAGACTACCAACAGGAACAGTCCAATACCTCACCAAGAACAATACACAAATGTTGTGTGTCATAATGTCCTTCTTCCAAAAACATGATCCATCCTCATCAGTGCCTTGGACAGAATCTCCAAATCCCACACCTGAGGCTTACCAGGAGACAAAGCTAACTGTGACTCAGCCAACAGAAGCTGCCTGTAAGAAGCACAGGCAGGAGGAAACGCAGTCTCTTACGGTGACATTTCTTTCTTTTGGGTGCCCTTCCAGGCACAGAGCTATGAAGGGTGCTAGCCAGCTCGGAGGGCAATTTCCCCAGGGAAGGAAAGCCTCCTCACCGACTGGCCTCCATGCGCCATTCTCTCCTCCAAGGCAAACTTCCAATCTAGCCCTATATCAGACCAAACTTGTCCCCAAAACTTCATGAAAATACAGGACCTTGTCACCCAAAATCTCTGACACTTGATAGTGTGATGATACAGTTAGTCATGCAATGCCCCCAGCACAAGTAACCAACTGTTTTTCTGACCAATACTGTTTTCTGAACAAGACAAGCAGTTAGCTACTGCCTCTTACTGGCAGATGTCTGCTGATAGTCAGAAGTCAAGCCAGGATATGGAATCAATACAAAGACCACGCATGATGCTCCACCTGTCAAAAGCCTATCAGAAAGGTAGCCCTGATGGACTTCTTGCAATATCAGGGAACATTGGGCATGAAAAAAAAAAAACAAAAAAAACAAAAAAAAACCCAACAACATATTCCACTAACAAAAGGTGTTAAAACACAAAAGGAGTGCACATCTTTGGGTTATTGTTCCTTCAGTTCCCATTGGATATAAGGCTCAGGCTTTCCTGATGAACTGCTGAGCCAACGCACAACCAGGAATTCAGGCAGGAAATTATACAGGGCAAAAGTCATAACGTTCACAGAAGTGTGATACAGACAGTGGACCTCATCTCCACAGTCAGTAAGGGTGTCTACAGACTCCTCCACATATGGAATGGCTCCGACTATATATATATATATATATATCTGTCCAACCATGTGGCCCTCAAGTGTGCAGACTCATTCTTACATGCATACAAAGCAAAACCACTTATTCTTAAATCACAGAACTACAGAATAATTCAGGCTGGAAGAGAGCTCCACCGCTATCTCCAAAGTTAGATCAGGTATGCAATTCACATTTATTTTCCTATAAACTGCAAAGGAAGACAAGAGAAAGACTGTGATTTCAACTTAGAAACAGTTCAGAAAGTGCTGAAATAATCTAGTCATGTGCACCATAATGATTCAAGTCTTTCTTCAAGCCATCAAGAATATTACCAAATTGCTTGTAGGCAAGTATTGTACATTAAACCTTGCTCCTTGCAACTCGTAGCGTGACAACTGCTCCTGAACTCACAGGGTTTGTGTAAATTATCCAGTCCTGCATGGAGCCATCTGGACCAACTCAGCTGGAGCACACATGTAATAGCTATCCCATGTCTGCTGCCCATATTAGCTCAGGCATCACAAGGTACTGAATTTTGTTAGGCAGACTTACCAATACCAACCCTACTTTTGCGACACACAAATAATGCATTAAAGGCATGGTGTTTCTGCAGAATTTTACTCCTACTTAGATACATTTATTGCATTCACTACACTGAGCATGTGCAATCTAAACTTTATCCAAGGAGCTATATACTGGAGAACCACATCCAATCTCTCCGACATCTATTTATCAATACAGCTGGAGAGAGTTGCCTAAAATAAACATCTAGGCCATTATGTTTGTCTAAATAACGAGCTTACATTATACATTTCAAAGTAATAGCTTTGATGGAATTTAAATCCCTCTAGACAAAAGCACTATTTAGCCACAAACATATGACTGTTCCACCAAAAAATATATATATGCATGGATATTTTAGGCCAGAAAAGACTGTTGTCATCTGCATGCTGCATATATAAACAAGCATATTCACCTCTGATTTCTGTATCAAGCCCATAACTCCTCCTTGAATTAGATATTTCAGAAAGATAGTCTTGATTCTAAGAAAGACAACTCAGCTCTTATAAGATACAGTGAGAAGAATTCATTCTTAAAGTTAGTAATGTTTCCAATTTAAATTGTTATTTTATTTTCAGTTTCGGTATTTTAATTTCCAATACATTTTGGTGCATTAAGATGCCTTCTGCCATTAATGACTCTGCTCAGGCACCAACATTCACAGAGCTCGTTTCATTCAGGGTATATAATAATGATTTGATTTTGCATAGCACCTTTCATTCAAATATCTCAAAAATGCCTCATGAGTATTTATGAGTGTCAGACCTCCTATAGAAACATCCCCATTTTGCAGGCAGGCAAACTGAACGAAAAGACACTGAAGATCACATTCTCCAAAGGGGTGAAAATAACATGGGAAAATGGCACCTATACATTTCTGGGAAGGCAGGGTGAGGCAAACTCTCCAAAGTCACAGACTACCTCCAGCAAAGCCAAAACCAAAATCCTCACTGTCAAGATTCTTATGCCTGTGCTTCTATAGCAAGATCATTACGATGTGAATAAATTATTTCTAGATACTGTTGTATAAAGTTTAGGCATACAAATCTGCATTTAAAGCTCAGAAATGCACTACAAATTTAATAGTGATGTTTCAATTACATTAACAGTACAAACTGTCCAGCACAGGAATGCAACAGTTTTTACAATGCTTAAGCAACTGACTGTTCTTACCCCATTTCATAAAACAAGACACTTTAAGCCTAATGAATCACAAACACCAATATCCACAGCAAGCCCAAATTTGCCTTGGCAGCTGCTGAAACTCTGACCTATGGCCGAGACAATGAAGACCTCAGCCCGGCAGTTCAATCCCCAGTGACTCTGTGTCAATGGAAGTGTGCAGACTCAGTCGCTTCTTTTCACACTTGAACCTGGGAGGAAAGTTGTTTTTTCTGGATCAATGAACACTACTGAGTAGATGAAAGAACTTAATAGGTTTTCTCCAAAATGCAGCTAATAGCTACCAAGAGTGTATTCTGAGAGGAGTCTTAATTAGGCACAGATCTCTTACTCTCCCAGCCTTATGTCATACCAAGCAGCAGGTCAGATAGTAGTAAGAGGCAGAAAATTACAGTGTTTCCCATCCCAGCAGATGGGATTACAGAACCAGAAGAAAAAGTAAGTTCTCAGCACATTTATATAACCTTTCCTACAACTCCAGTCTTACTGTTCAAGCACACTGGGATGTAAAGGTTACTGAGATTTTACTACTATTTTTGAAGTGAGGGATATAGACTTTCATGAATGGCCAGCTTTTCGCAGAATGAACATCTGACCTCCAGAGATTTACTGGCCTCAGAAAGTCTTTCATATCTATGGTAAGGTATTTCTAAAAGTTCTCTAAAAAGTGTTTCTCCTGGACTGGAAGAGGTATCTTCCCCATTATGTTTCCGTTAAGAGTTTGAATATCACTAATAAGAAGACTGAACATCTACTCCATATCTTGATTAACTTAATTAATCTACCATATGCTTTCATAACATTCTATTATAATCAAATAAATTAGATGGGAAAAAATCTCTCGTACTTCCAAAGTTCATTCTACTCCGGCACTTTAGATACACAATTTAGAAATGTAGAAGACAGACATTTTAAAATCCAGCTGATAAAAGCATTCTTAGGGACATTAAAACAACAAAAAAAGCACCTTAACAGAGCTTAGATAAACTAGAAAGTCTTCTTTGCAGAAAGCACATTCTGGAAGGTGTTGGGGGTTTCCAGGATGGCAGCTTATTAGCTGAAACTGATTGTCATGGCTTTGAACTAAAACCCTTCTAGCTCCTGAGAGCTGTTTTGGCTTGCTGTGTAATAAAGGCAGAAAATATCTGCGACATTTTTTGGGCCATGTAAGAACCAGCACTAGATCCATGCCTAGCTAACATGCTGAATGAAATCCTAACCTTGCTGAAATAAAAAAGGAATTCTGCCTTTGATTTTACATGGTCAGGATCCCACCACACTACCAGAGCAACAGTAAGCAAACAAGAAGAATTCAATCTTTTCACATTGTCTTGAGATCACAGCAGGAAAAGACGATTCTTGACTTGCGTCATCCAATTCTCAGTCTGTAATACCTAACCCTGCACAAGTGTTACGACATATATTAAAACTTCCATTAAAATCAAGGATTTATATTGATGTAAAACATGAGTAATGATAGCAGGGAATCCAAATTTTTGTCTTTGCTGGCCTGTGTAATTAATACAGCTCTGAAAATTAACTTTGCAGGAGTCATTCAGTGGTCCAGTACCCAGTTCCCGGCCGTGTGCACCCTAGATATAAGCAAATCTAAATACCATTTGCTTCCCAAAGCATTTGCTGCTCTGATGTAGGAAAAAAGGCAAAAAGGCAGAAGTGAAGCAAAGGAAGAGAGGATGGATCTCCCACGATATAAATAAAGAGAGGAGATAGGATTGCGGGCACACAAAAAACCTGAATGATTTAAAGGACTATTTCAGAGAGGCGCGGAGTAAGTCAGCTGTTATTGAACCTTCCACATGACATCATGTCCATGAGGTTCTTGCAAGTTGTACTACACTCTGGTACCTTGTCTATACCTATACAATACAGGGGTGGTTTGGGTTCACATCATAAAGTAGGGCTTCAGCACTAAGGTGCTTCTACTGTTATTCTTTGAAGCACACAACAAAACTGCATATGAGTCTGCATATGAGGCAAATCCACTACCTGGTTGTTTGGGTTTTTTTTTACAAAAGAGGGGAAATAGTTCCATAAACTCCCTACTCTCGTCCCAAGATTTCTCACATATATATATATGTGCTTGAGAAAAACAGAAATTACTGTCAGACCAGCCAGAAGAGCCATAGTAGATTCAGCTAAACATTCAAATAATGCAATATTAGCTTGGCTACATAGCCACGCTTTTTTCATGCTCCCTCTTCATGAACTATCCAGACAGAATGGAGAGAGTTGCTGTGCTATAAATACACAGAGCCTGTCTCAGTAAAAACAAACAAAACCCATACTGAGAATGAGCAATAAAAAAGTTTGACAATGAAGCATCCTGAAAACTAAAACACAAGCCAAGTATAAAATGATTAACACAAGCCATTCATCAGCTTCAATTTTATCATTCTCCCAATGCCATGACATGAAGTTGTATAATCTTTTGGGTTTTGATGAAATCCAGGATGGTTTCTCTGGCTGTTTTTCAGATCTCTGCTGTGGCTCATATTTTCTGTTTTTACAGTTTGATCACTATGACTGATAGTTCTTCTGAAAAATCTCTGTAAGGCAAGATCCACTCAGCAACAGTCGTCCTCTAGCTTTTACACACAATGAGCTTGCTTAATCACAGCCACATGGTTTTACATGTGATGTATGTGAAAGTGATTTTAAATGCTTTTTAAACCATTTCTACTGTTTTGACCAAATCTCAAATTCTTTTTTTTCCCCTCCAGAAAAGCCTCACTGCATCTAAAACAGTAAGAAATGTATAAATTAGGATCAGTAGACATCTTGTGTCTCATTCACCTCATTGATGTTTCTGTCTGAGAAGATAATTTCCTATCTAGATGGGATTTAAGGCGCAGGAATAGTAGAAACCCACCCAGCACCTTTACTTCAAGATCCATGTGATTACATGCTCAGAATCTCAGCTTCTGAAAACTAAATGCCTCAAGATCTTGAAGAAAAATCTTGAAAACCTGAACTTAGTGCTCATCTCAACAGCCTCTGTGAATAACCCTTCCTCCTCTGTGTACCTTCCATATTGTGAATAAGCATATACGGGCTGGAGGTTGGCTGGAACGTACCCCGAGGACACAGTACCCACAGCACATCACCCCCAGGACACAGTACCCGCAGCACATGACAGTCTAAAATGCACCAAGTATATGACAGTCTAAAATGCAGAAGTACGGTCAAAAGGCAGACAAGAAGCAGTACAAACATGCATATGAGCATGCTAAGGGCAATCTTTCAGTGCAATGCAGTTGTTGCTAGGAAAGCCTTTGAATTGAATGTTTGCAAAGAGTTAAAAAGCCACAAACTTCTGGACAACAGTAGGCACAAAAAAAAGCAGATCAGACCCCTTTTCTAGGGCCCTTTTACTGCTGTATGTCAAAGTCTCTGCTGTCATTGCTGAAGACCTGAGTGTTACCCCTACCGTGTTTTTTCTCTTCTAAATTGCTAACCATGGCAAATGCCAACACTCAGCCTCATCCTTGTGGATTTACTGAAAGACAACAAGGAAAACCGTGTTATGATATCAACACCACACATATTTCTAGTCACACTATATGATAAAACTCGCTTCTCATACTTCCAGTTATTCAGATAAGAACCTCCCTACTACTTGTCTAAGACATTATTTGCAAAAAAAGTCTTGCCCCTATAGAATAATTTATGTCTGTGGTTGCTGCTATACTACTGACCTATCTTCCTCTCTATCTACATTCTGCCTTCATAACATCCTTATATGCACAGTCCTGCAGTTGCCAAGGAGTGAACTGTTCTTGCCTATATTTTTTTACAAGTGTAACAAACTGTGTCAGAGTTTCTCTGAGTTTTCTGTACAGCACAGAGCTACTGAATGTGTGCAACTGAATCAAATGCAGGGAGTTAGGCACAACATAACAACAAGATTATTAATATAAAGCAACAGAAGAATCCACACAATAAACATTACCCAGACCTCCAAGCACCAAGTCTAACCTAAGAAGCCCCAAGCCCCAGGGTACTAGAAGAGTTTCAGCCACATGCTCTTGGGAATATGGGGATTCCCAGACATAGTCTCACTGTTCAAGGGCAACATCCTCAACTAATTCCGGAGCAAATGACTCATCAGTAAAATGTTCCGATCCAAATGTTCCATACTGGTTTACCCAGCCTCTCTCTCCCCCCATGTGAATTCATAGCTTGCTGTACTGCACTTTCCTTTTCTTTTTCCTCCCAATTTTCCCCAGTAGACACTTCTTCAACTGTAAAGTGAGAATAGCCAAATTAGGAGAGAAAGCTTGGAACTGAATTCTGAAGTCCATCTCTTCAGCCACAAGGTTTAACAAAAGCATCCACAAGGTTTAACAAAAGCATATTTAACCTGAGGGTGATGCTGATGCTGGCTTCTCAAGGAGGTTTAAGCAATATGTTATGCCTATTTCCAAAGCACTTAACATTCTGGGCTGAAAATTAGCTCCTAAACTCAAACCTGAAAACCACAGATGAAGGGCCTTATTCAAAGTGAAACTGTGTCTAGTAACAATTAGAATATTCTGTACAAGAGACGGAGTTTTACCTGAGACTAAGACTAAGTCTAAATTCTGGAAGGAAGGACTGCAGAAATGAAGTATCACACTGACTGTTTTCTGTTCCAGGTTCTCCCTTTGGACTTTGCCTTCCCTAACACAGGGTAAATACCTAGTAACATGTACGCTGACAAAAATGGTTATAAAAGCAAAGATTAACTATTCTCAAAATTATTTGAAGAAAGTAGAAAAAACAATGAAGTTCACGTCATGAAGTCATGTCATAAAGCACAATAATAATACATTTGTATGCTATGAAAGCGGCACAAGAATACATCGGTAAAATTATCTAGAAAACATTAACAGAAAGCTATACTACTTCATCTAAGACCAGCCTCTCATAGTGTAACTCTCACTTTGTGATAATCTTAAGTCTTTTACAGGAATTATACAATGTATACAATGCCATCCAGTCATAACCTCCAAATTCCACAGGGAAAAAAAAAATCTAACAATGAAAAAATTCATGCTAAGAACTAAAATAAAAGCAGAACCACAGTCTTAGCTATAACCTATTTTCCATTACCATTTCAACTCTACAGCCAATAGGACAATGAAAAATTACAAACCAGAGTTTTGCAAAACACGACATTGCTTGTCCTTAACAAGTAAATGCTTCTGTGTGTAATTTCATCGGTATGCGTATTGTTTGCAAGCTTGGATTGGAAAACAGTGAGTTGTGTCTTTCTAATATAATACAGCCTATTGAACTATGTTCCAGCAATGTATGTAGGACCTTGGAGATATTCCACCACGGGCACCAGTTAATGAGGTCATGTCTTAAGAGAATAAAATGGAATTTGAAAAAGAATAGCAATAAATTCAGAATAGACGTCTGCAAAGTAATTTGAAAAGAAATTTCTTCCTGGCAAAGAGCAAAGCAAATACTTTGTAAGGGTCATAAGAAGGATTTGGGGAAGGCACTTTGGCACTGAATTAATGCAAAGTAATTCTAGTGCTCTACAGTCTATAAACTGTATTAATAGCCAAACCCTTACTTCCCAAGAAGAGTCTTTTAGGCCTCTGGATGTTTATTAGTATTTGCTAGCCATTTTTGTACCAGGCTAATATTACCAGGCCAATAATTGTGACATTAAGGAACTGCCAGCTAGAGATTTATTTCGTGTGCAAGTTCATGCTTGTTTGGTGTATCTCTTGTAATCCACTTGGGAGTACGGTGTCCCAGTATGCTCCACCAATTCCACATATTTTGTCTATCCAAACATAATATTCCAAATCCCAGTTTCCATAACACCAAAGTCACTATCAGATTTCTTGTAATGTAATTAGAGCAGACAATGGCCTCCAAAGATAGCTTTTAATATCTTACTTCTATTTCAAATCCATGTATATTAGGATCATTTTAATAAGATTGTTTGGGCTGAGATGGAAAAAAAACTTTAATAAGTTGTGGATCTAGTGTCCAGCACCGGCTACTGTGCCTGGGCCCAGGCAGTGGGACTCCACCATGTCTCTTTCACGCTACCAGGAGGATGCTGGGGGCATTTGTGGCCAAGGTCAGCTAGCACCCTCTCGGGCATTTAGCTGGTTCAGTCCAACTAGGCAGTTCCAACTAGGCAGTTTGGATGCAACCATCTCAAAGACAGTTTAACATAGCACACAGCCAGACTGCTCTTCATGGCCAGAGAACAGGTCTTTGCCTCATTAATTTCTTAACACAGACATAGCAAAAACATATCAGAAAGAATGCAACGTTGGTAGCTAAGTATTCACTTGATAAATATCACTTAATTATCCACCATTTTGAAGGAAGTCTCCATTGCGCTTATTGTGCTCTCTCATCTTCTGTGAGACAATGACGGATTACCTAGATGTGCATGGTGGAAACTTTTGGGTTCAGAGCATTAGTTTCTTTGCAAACAGAAACAACAGTTCCTCCAACTTGCAAGTACTTCAAAATGCAGTTTCTATCTTCGTAAGCAAACTATACTCCATAGCTCCCTTTCCTTTCATATGACTGTTTGAACTGATTTGCTTACAGTATATCTTTTGTAAGAAGTGTTTAACATCATTTTTGCAGAGCATCATGCTTTGATGCATAACAAAGACAAATCATTTAAAATGCATCTGAGGGAGACAAGAACGAATCTCTTCATTTTCCAGAGCCAAAAGATGGGAATGCTTCAAAAAAGAAGCCCCACCATTTCTTTTGGTCTTACTATTGTATTCATTATTTGAGTTTATTTATAACACTGAATGTCGCATCATTCATCTTTAAAAATGCAACTTACTATATCTCACCCTTTCTCTGCCTTCATTTTTTTGTCTTCAATATTTCTCTTTTGTCATTTGCTTTTTTCCCACTTTCCCTTCTCCCCTGCTTTCTTCCTTGTTCTTTTTTGCCTGTTATCTGTCATTTAACTTCTCCTTCCTACAGAAATACAGTCATACCTCAGGTGAAACAAGCCAACTGTTAAATACACAGTCCTTTATAGCAAGAAGTACACACCTGCTGAGTCTCAGACACTATCAGGTTTATTCAGTTGGCCTCCAACAACTCTACTGTGACATCCGCATCTCCGGAACGGCATAGTTCCACGGTGCAACTCTTTCTGAGTCCAGCAGGCTGCCTCATACCTTACACACCAAGTCCATCTAGCACAAGATCACGCAAAAGAAAGAAGCTATAGCAGCCAAGTTAGGTACACCTCGTGCACTCCAACGAACGCTTCCTTAGGAAAGCTTGTTCGCTGCAGCAAAATGCTGCCCCAAGACACGATGCTGCTCACATCCGTCTTCACGAAGGAATACATTAAATGTACATCCCGTTACAATGCCAATACATGCCAAATTCCGTATTTGAGCAAGAGAAACAGATAATGTCTGTGCAGAGAGAGGAACATATCTAAAAATATAGGTAATGGGATCAAGTCGATTGCTAGGCTAGAATATGTTTCCTCGACAGTCCTGCCAGCTTGTATAAAGAAGGGCAAGCACTACCAATACAACGCAATTCTTGATTACAAGTTTACACAGGAAAATGGTTTAATAGCTTAACAATTCTGACAGCTATTCATTTATCTGTAGTTTCTCACACACTGAACCCTAACAAATCATAAGTAGCAGCTTTTCAGTAATGGCAAACAGAAATTGGGTAACTGGAAAGTTTTTAATGACAACATACCTTTTTGTATATTTCCTTTGTATTTTAATATGTAATATGCCTTTGTTACTTTGAATTACACAAATGAGAGGGAAAACTCCAGTGCTTTGAGCTGCAATTTTACACATGCAACTAGATGGATGGACAAGTAATGGTACTTTTTTTCACTTAAAACATTTAACATTTAAAACATAGCAAAATGTAAGTCATAACAAACTTGTTCTTCAACAATAGGCAACTGATTGCAGATAAACAGAGCCATTTATTCAGACACATTCAGATAGAGAATATAGAAAAAAAATAATCAAATTCTATTACTGTTACCACTATCACACAAAAGTCAATATAGTAAGTGAATTTTTTAACTCCCTCATAATTAATCTGCTTTGATGGTGGTTTAAATTGACAAAAATTAAAATTACTTTTAGAATTCCCCCCTTTATTGGAAGAAAGTAGAGCTTTCCAATGATAGTCACACTACAAAGCTTGGTTTGATTCCATATCCACTCTCAAAGTTGATGCCACAGATCCCAGCATAGGTCACAGGCATCAAAGCACAAACCTCTACTAAAGAATTAAGTGCCACTAATCAATTGCCAGAACTCCTAGGCTATTAGCACCCAAGTGTATCAACGCTTCATTGAAAATGTCCTTCCCATTTTACAGCCAAAGTGAATTACAGAAGTGCGGAGTTTCAACAGGCTCAAATTTTAGCACTTTTTATTGATGGGTTTTAAAAGCACAGCACTGAGATGCTCAGTCCAACTGGTTTTGTGAAAGAGCAAAGAACACCACATTCATATAAAAAGAGTTTTTTCCTCTAGTTCTAGTTCTTTGTTTTTTAATCTAGTTTCTGTGAAAAGTAACTTATGCTATATTTCACATCTCTTGTGATTTTTAAAATCTGTTTGGTTATTGTATGTATCTAAAACGTATTTTGTTGAAGCGACAAAATCCTAGTTTCTCTGATTCAGTAAGAGTTTCATCATTTAGCTCAGTGGGGTAGAATTAAAAAACAATGTAGAAAAATATGTCCTTTGTTTCTACTTATTTTAATTGAAGGAAAATGGTCACACTTCCAACAAAAGGAACAATTGACTAAAATTCCAGTGGGATATAAATAATGACGAGATGTTGATACAAATGGACACAAGACAATAAAGTGACAACTATCTTACAGTTCTCATAAGACCCTTCAGGTTTTATACACAAAAAGGTAGTTCATTGCTGCATTTCCCACAAGTCTCTTTTCCTGAAAATCTCTGCTACATCATTACACCTCATTGACAATGTTCCTCAGATGTCCAATGTTGGTTAGGTGGCCCTGCACTTCCCTGCCACACTTTTTTAGGTACTAGAACATGGAGAAAAAAGAAAAATAACCTTCCCCAACATGAAGCACAGAAGAACAGGGGAGATGACTGAGGAGAAACATCCTTCTTCTTCAGGTCTTCTGGTCAGTGAATTATTTTCAAAAAACACCAAGTGCTCTTTGTAATATTTCTATCACCAAAATAAGAAAACTGAGTGATACAAAAATGTTCTGCTACTGCTGCAGATAAAAGATTTAAAGTAGGTCTATATTACAGGATATCCATCTCATTTGGGTAGCTGTGCAAAAGAGAAAAACTTGATTTTTAAGAAGAATCAGGCAAAATCATGAAGTTTAAAATCACTGATCCTGTAATAAAGTTCAGGAAGGAGAACACAATTTCATTTATGCTAGGAGACCAGTACGCTCCGAGTATTTCAGTACTAATTTCAGTCATCACGTCCCCTTGAGCTGCTCCCGGCAAGACTCACCTATACGAAAAGCAGCCACATACATACACCCGCTACTGAATTGTGTTATGTGGAAATGGTTAATGGTGGAATACAGTAATGACTTCTTGCTATACAGTTAGACTGAAGTCCCAATACAGAAGTTTAGAACAACATTTATTCTCACAAACTCCACAAAAGGTAGACACCCAGGAGCTAGTAAAACTAGTGAGTATAACAGCTGTGCAAAACATCTGTTCAGCAGTTTAATTCACTGGTGTTGTTAGCATTTCACCTTTCCATGCAATCAACAGTCCACTTATTAAGAAACTAATTACCCAGAGATTGTGTGGGTTATCTGTTACCCAGTAAAGAATAAAACCAGAAACTTCTCCTTACAATATTTTTATTTGAAAATTGAATTACTAACTATAACTAAAGTGCTAACCCAAGCACTGCCTGCAATTTCCTTTTATTTCCAGTGTGCTTGTAGAGTATACACAGCTCTGTGTTTTAAAATATATATCAAACTTGTCTAAGAAGATTTCTAATTCTTAAACAATTCATTAGTATCTTTGAGTAACTCAATGCAGTCACCAGTTAGCAGCACAGGTAGTAGAAAGATTCTGCTGGTAAGCGGGCATCAAGAATGGACCTCCCCAAATCCTGATCATAAGGACATATTTGGAATGTCTTCCCACATCCATCACACTGCAGCATCAGAAATCCTAATGACAAGGTTGCAGAAAACAGATTCAAGTCCTCTTGAAGGCTTTTTTGTAGAACTGTATTACAAACATTATCTAATAGGATATTCTACCTGGTCTTCATCTGCCTTTCTAAAGTGTTCATGTTCTCCTTAGACCCTGTTTGCCAGCCTCATACTGAGGTCTGAAACACCTCAGGGTGTCTAAACTGGCAGAAGATGCCTATGTGTTCACCAAGTAATCCTACTTTTAGTCTCTATGAATCATTTTCGAGTGTGCGAGATTAATTTCCCCTTTGTTCCAGTATCAAAAGATCAAACACATGTAGACTGAAAGGAATTGATCTGCTTATAAAACATAATGGCACCAAATCAAATGGAGGCATCATCACTAGCTAGGATATCAAGTTCCTCTTATTTCTATTACATTTTCTACCACTATCATAGACAAGACTGACAGCACTCTTCTGTTAAAAAAAAAAAAAAAGAAACTATTCATGACAGCAACCTTTAGATACCATATTTTTTATATCATAACTTTGTCTGGTTTCAGAAATTTTAGTGGGAGTTTTTCACCGATTTTCAGTATTTCAGGTTTTCTGGCTCCTAAAATACATTGAACAAGGCACAAGAAGCAGCACTCTCCTCCTGCTGTTCCATACGTGCATTTTATTCCTTAACCAATTTTCACTTTTCATTTTCCCCTTTCACCCCCAGAGAGGTGCAAGTCAACCAAGAATATACAACCCATGAGATGTGGCTGCTGTGAGCACCTGCATATGGAACAGGTATTTTATGCCATATGCCCAGCATTCAAGGAAATGGAAGCAGAACAAGTTGAAAGGTTTGGTCCAGGAAAGGTCCAGCAATGCAGTTAAGCCAGGGAACAGTTTTATTGATGTTACTAGGACCTATCACTATGTGCAATGAACTCGCACCATAGGTGATTGTAAGGGATGGAGGTTGGAACTACTTACCTGCTTGAGGACCAGCACACATTTCAGTGCTTTGTCAGAACAGGGCTTGCTCAGTCTATACTTCAAAGGATTAAACTCAGACAGCCCACCTCTTATAATCTGATTACAGAGCTTCCATAAAAATGCAGCTCTGTTCCAATTCCAGCGAGGTTGTATTGGGCAAAACCATTTCTATACACGGAATAAAATAATTCTGGTATGTTAAACTCTTGCACCAGTATTCCTTTTCCAACTTTCATTTGGATCATCGCTGCAATCCAACAAAGGAGCAACAAATCAAATATGTTTCTATGCCAACAAAATATAAATTATATATGATTTTATTTTCCAAATTACTATTTAACTACCACAGATCTTTTTCCATGAGGGTGGTTTTCTGTGCTCAGGACAAAAACCCAATTGTAACTCATGCTTCAGATTACTAAAAATTGTCTTACAATTATCTCCTAACAAGTATTTTGCTCAAAGTACATTTATTGGCAACATGAGAAGCACATTAAAATGCTCCAAACTTTGGCTTCATTATCAAGTAATATGTTACATTGAATGGAAATATAATTTTCCTGTTTTAAATGGGCTTTTCCCCCGCCCACTTTTTACAAAGCAGCACAGAAACAACTAAAGGAAAAAAGGCACTGTCTCTTTCTATCTGGACATTTACTTGGTTTCCATCACATGGATTGGAAACACCATCTACTTACAGAAACATAGCAGTTGCTAGTGCATTGATCTAGAACCAGGGTAAAGTAGAGAAGACAAAACCTTTGTTGACAGAATTTTATTAAACAGTATAGTCCTCATGTCCCAAAAGCATTATGAAGTGCCAGTCCACTACATTGCTACAGGTTATTTTGTAGTTCGCGTTACACAGAATGTTACACTAAAGGAAGACTTTTGTCTGGATACTTTTTGCCTTTAAACAGTAAAACCCGGTTTATTTTTGATAACCGCTGCATAAAATAGACTAGCAGTGGTTAATGACAATCAGTCTTAAGTGTCAAGTAGATGCAGCTATTGCAATTCCAGGTCTGCAGAACAGCTGCACGCATACTGAATTCAAGCGCAGGCACTAACAATGGTTATGTTAGCAAGATATCAGGAGTGTCCACCACGCACCCAAGCTGTTCGCAGTACTTTTGTTTCAAAGTCTACCTCACGAGCAAGCCTGTGAGCGATTTATTTTCCAGTGA